>NW_021327571.1:0-438 GCF_001605985.2 Dendrobium catenatum | reverse complement strand
AAAAAAAAAAAAAAAGATTTACTAATCTATTTCGGTTATAATGCCTCTTTATAGGTTTTGGATTTAGATCAAGTGTTGATTTCTTCCAATTTCTCTCAAGTGTATTTAATTTAGCTTTAATCCTCAAGTTAGCACTTTCTAAAGAATCATGTGAGGTGTAGGAAGCTTTCAAAGAATCATACTCAATAATAATTTTAGAATATTTTTTATTCAATTCATCAAACTAATTAAGTAAAGACATGTAATTGCTATCAAGTAGAGTGTGATCTTTACTTAAAGTTTCATGCTCTTTTTGCAAATTTAAAAACTCCAATTTCAATCTAGAATGTGATTTATTAAGTTTCTTATATGATGCATGAATGTTCTCATAAATTTCAAGTAATTGATCATAGGTTGGTTCACATACATCTTCTTGATCAGATTGACCAAGATGATCAC
>NW_021327570.1:0-3784 GCF_001605985.2 Dendrobium catenatum | reverse complement strand
ATAGACATGTTGGTAGAAAGGTAGATGATTTTAAAAGTATCTATGGTGGCCATGGGTTTGGAACAACAAATGAAGATGGTAAGACTATATTACATTTTTCTTTAGCTTATGATTTTTTAATAGCTAATACCTTATTTAAGAAAATAGATGAACATCTTATCATTTATAAAAATGAATATAGTAAAACGCAGATTGATTATTAGATCATTTAGATTACAAAGATTGTAAAGTTATTCCAAGTGAAAGTTTATGTACCCAACATCCCTTATTAGTTTTGGACTTTAAGATAAATGTGCAAAAAATAAAAAATAAAATAAAACGTTTTTCTTGGATTAGATGAGGGTATTTAAAGAATATTAACAAAAGTATTTTTGAGAGTAAGATTTTAGATCTTAAGATTCTGTCTGTGCATGAGGATGCCAATATTATGTGGGAAAAGTGGCTTGTGACATTAAGAATATTGCAAAAGATGTGTTTAGAGTTTCGTAGGGAAAAACTCATAATAGTAAAAATAGTTTGTGGTGGAATCCAAATGTGTAAGAAAAGATAAAAAATAAAAAGATTTGTTGTAAAAAACTAAAAATTTGTTTAGATATAAAAATTCTAATAATTGGGAAAGCTATAAAGAGGCTCGTAAGGAATCTAAGAAAGCTATTTGCGTGTAAAGAGCTTAGCTTTTAATGATTTATATAATATATTAGATACTAAGGAGAGAGAGAATGATATATGTATAAGTTAGTCAAACAAAGAGATAGGAGTAGTTAAGGATTTAGTTCAAGTGAAGTGTATTAAAGATGAAGATCAAAAAGTTTTTTTCTTAAAAGATGATGTTCAACAAAGTTGGATGAGGTATTTTGTTAAACTTTTTAATGAAGAATGTAATACGATTGACTTTAGTGATTTTATCACCCTAAATGAAAATAAAGATTTTTGTTTTTATCAGCTTATAAGTAAAACCGAAGTTAGAGAGGCTTTGAAGAAAATGAAGTGTGTAAAAGTTGTTGGACCTGATGATATTCCGATAGATATGTGGAAATGCTTAGGAGATGAAGGAATTTCTTGGCTTACTAAACTTTTTAATACTATTTTGAAGACTAACAAGATGCCAGATCAGTGGAGAATGAGTGTTTTAATTCCTATTTTTAAGAATAAGGTGATGCACAGGAGTGTGCAAATTATAGAGGATTAAGTTAATGTGTCATACTTTAAAATTATGGGAGCGAGTGATGGAGCGTAGGTCGCGGCGTGATACTAATGTTACTCAAAATCAATTTGGATTCATGTCGGGTATGTCTACTATGGAAGCCATACATTTATTGAGAGGTTTGATGGATAAATATAGAGAGAATAAGGAGGATCTGCATATGATATTTATTGATTTAGAGAAAACATATGATAAAGTTCCAAGAGAAGTGCTATGGAGAGTTCTTAAAAAGAAATGAGTTAATAATGCTTATATTCAAATCATTAAAGATATGTATACAGGAGCTATTACTTGTGTTCAAATGCAAGGTGGTTTGACCAAGTATTTTCCTATTTCAGTTTGATTACATCAAGGATCAGCCTTAAGTTCATATCTTTTTGCTTTAGTCTTGAATGTTCTCACTAGACATTTGCAAGAGGATGTACCTTGGCGTATGCTTTTTGCTAATGATATTATTCTTGATGATAAGACTAGAGAAAGAGTTGAAGGTTAACTTAAATTATGGAGGTCAACTTAGAGTCTAAAGGTTTTCGCTGGAGTAGATCTAAAACTGAATATATAGAGTGTAATTTTAGTAGCAATAGACCTAGTGAGTGGATTGTGACGTTGGGCGATTAAGTCATTAATAAGAGTACATGTTTTAGATATATTAGATCTATTGTTCAGAGTGATGGTGAAATTGATGGGGATATTATCAGCATAATTCAAGCTGGATGGTTGAAGTGGAGGAATGCATCAGGTTTATTGTGCAATAGAAAAGTCCCCCTCAAACTTAAGGGAAAATTCTATAAGATGGTGTTGAGACTTGCAATGCTTTATGGTGCCGAATGGCCATTAAAAGAGAAGCATAATACTAAGTTAAGTGTTGCAGAGATGAGGATGCTTAGGTAGATGAGTGGCTTGACCCTTAGAGATAGGATACGAAATAAGCATATACGTGAAAAGGTTGGAGTAGCTCCAGTGGAAGATAAGATTAGAGAGAGTAGCCTTAGATGGTTTGGTCACATTAAACGGAGGTCTTCCGATGACCCGGTTAGGAAAGTTGAGGTATTAGATTTGACTTATGTTAAGAAAGGTAGAGGTAGACCTAAAAAGACTTGGTTAGAAAATATTAGAAATGACTTTCTTTATTAGATTTAAATGACAATTTAACTTTTAACCAGACACAATGGCGAAAAAGGATTCATGTAGCCAACCTCATGTAGTGGGACAAAGGCTTGATGTTGTTGTTATTGTTAATATTTTTTATGCACCCATACGGGATGATGCAATTATCATTTCGTCATTAAAGTTCTTCTAACCTTTTATTCTGTCCTCTTAATTCTCTTAGTGTTCAGATGTGCTTGATTAGAGATCAAATTTATTTACTAGCTCTTGATTTTTTAGTTAAAATGCATTTCCTATATTGATATCTTATGCAGCCGGTATGCTTCCTGCTTGGATCATCTTGAGAATCTCAAACCAAATCTTCTCCTGGATATTCATTTGCACGATCATGTTGAGCCATTGTACGCTCAAATTCGCCATAAAGCCATTATTCAGTACACCCATCCTTTCATTTCCGTTGATCTGCCCACGATGGCCTGTGCCTTCAAGACTACTGTTCCTGGGCTACAGAAGGAACTGGAAGCTATGATTGCTGACAACCAAATACAGGTACTTTTCTTCTGCTTTTCAATTTCCCTATCTAACCTTCAAATCATCTGCTCGTCTCTACAACTTCGTGATTGCATCACGACTTATCTCGCAGGCTCGAATCGACTCGCAGAACAAAATCCTTTATGCTAGACATGCTGATCAGAGGAACTCAACATTTCAAAGAGCTCTTCAAACTGGTGTAGAGTTTGAAAGAGAAGTTAGAGCAATGTTACTTAGGGCCAATCTTATCAAACTTGGGCACAACCAGAGAGGGTCTAGAAAACTATGATTTTTCTCCTCAATCCTTAGTCGAATAGATCAAAAGTGGCCATTTGCGACCAGGACAGCCATTGAATTCTTTTTTGAAGTTCAAATAATGGAGGGTATTGAATTCTCTTAGTTATATTGGTCTTGGATTGGAACTTCTTTCATTGACGTGGTGGTTGTACTTGAATGTTTATATGCTTTTTGTTGGGATGGCTCTCAATCAGCGGCAATTGTATAGTTGAAATATGGAAATCCTGTATCCTCTACATCATATACCTCCCAATTTGCTGCAGGAAAATGTAATTACATTAGCCAGATCTATCTGTTTTCTCTTATCTCGCCTATCAGTAGCTTGATCCAGGAAGATAGACCATTTCAAGGCCACTGTTGCAGTTAGAATGATGATTGATGATTTCATTGATGTGATATAGTTGTTAAAACCTGTCCATTGTATGCAGCAGTGTTACTGCTCTTGTAGTAATTTGGATGTAAAATAATTTGGTTGTGTTCAAAATTTTTCTAATGAGATATTTGAGACTTAACTGCTGTGGTTGTTCTAAAAAGAAATAGTATAAAAAAATTTAATGGAAAAAGAATATTTTGAAGTAGTTTAGATGAATGTAAAATAAATGTATGACGTTATTATTATTATTTTTAGTTTAAAATAAAATGTAA
>NW_021327569.1:0-1162 GCF_001605985.2 Dendrobium catenatum | reverse complement strand
TCTATCGCCAAGTAAATCCGGAGGGGGGGAAGAAAGATCCGTAGGTTTTATCGCCAGTAAACCGAGGGGGAGGAAGGAAATTCCCGTAGGTTTCTATCGCCAGGTAAACCTGGGGAGGGGGAGGAAGAAATCCCGTAGGTTTCTATCGCCAGTGAACCGGAGGGAAAGAAAGAGGGGAGTGAGAGTGCTAAGGGCTATTTTCTACAAATTTAGGTTTTAAGGTCGTGGTTCTATTTTATAGGTTTTTGGAGAGGAACGAGGGAAGTTAATGCACTATTTTAATAAGTCCCAATTTTCTAAATTTTCTGTAATTTTTCGAGTTTTTTGGGAATTTTTTTTTCGGGAATTTTTTTGGACCGCAAAAATAGCAAAAATGCAATTTTTTTGAACGGATGGGGCCCACTTAGGCCGGTGCATAGGCCACCGGCTGCACCTTTTCGCGCGGCCAGGCCAGCCCGATCGCGGCCAAGCAAACGCGGATCGCGGCTAGCCAGCGTGGCAACGCACGCAGCCAACAGGCGCGTCTGGCGCACCCCCGCGCGGCTGGCGGCGGGCGCACCCAGCTGCGGGTTCAACCCAGCGGGCGCGGCGCATAGCGCAAGCGGGCGCGGCGCACCGTTTAAGCGGGCCGCGGGCGCACCCGCAGCGGCGCGGGCGCGAACCGCAGCGGGCGCGGGCGCACCGCAGCGGGCCGCGGGCGAAACCCAGCGCGGGCGCAGTGGGGACCCGAGCGCTGGCTTCGCGGCGCGGCACGCGGGCAACCTACGGGATTTCTTCCTCCCCCTCCGGTTTACTGGCGATAGAAACCTACGGGATTTCTTCCTCCCCCTCCGGTTTACTGGCGATAGAAACCTACGGGATTTCTTCCTCCCCCTCCGGTTTACTGGCGATAGAAACCTACGGGATTTCATCTTCTCCCTCCGGTTTACTGGCGATAGAAACCTACGGGATTTCATCTTCTCCCTCCGGTTTTACTGGCGATAGAAACCTCGGGATTTCTTCCTCCCCCTCCGGTTTACTGGCGATAGAAACCTACGGGATTTCTTCCTCCCCCTCCGGTTTACTGACATTTGAGGCTTCCGTTATTTGCGAGTTGAAATTTTTTCCTACTCAAATAGCGCCCCTTGTCGCGTGCAGAAGCCTACGGGATTTCTCCCTCCAG
>NW_021327568.1:0-255 GCF_001605985.2 Dendrobium catenatum | reverse complement strand
TTTTTTGTAGGATTAGACGTGTCATGACACCATACTAGTTTAATACAATTTTCTTTTCAGTTAGGTTTGGATTTTTTCATTCCTTAGGATTAGACGTGCTAGTGGTGGATAATGTCCTTCATGGCACTATCCTAATTTAATCCAATATTTTTCTTCATGTTAAGATTCTTCCTTTCCGTAGGATTAGACATGCTAGGGGTGAGTATCATCTTAGTTTAATCTAATTTTCTTTTCCTTTAAGTTAGGATTTTTTCC
>NW_021327567.1:0-578 GCF_001605985.2 Dendrobium catenatum | reverse complement strand
TAACTGGACACAATGGCGAAAAAGGATTCATGTAGCCAATCCCACATAGTGGGACAAAGGCTTGATGTTGTTGTTGTATATTTATCTATGTTATAAAATAACAAATATAGTTATTCCTTAACAAACATAATTATTCATATATTACTTAAGTTATTCCCGCCCTAAATTAACAGTATGTTATCCATAAATTAATTTCAAATTAACATAATTATCTATGACTTAATCTAACAAAATTAATTATCCATAAATTAATTCCAATTTAATATAACTAATCATAATGTATTCTATCTGATATATTTGTTCAAATAAAATATTAAATTTAATATATTAGTTAATTTATTACCTGCCTAAATTAATCTTAGCTTAATTAATCTCTCAACTCGCCTCAAATCATCGAGAAAGTGCAAGTCAGGCATAATGCATCAAAGGATTTGGCGTAGTCTAAACTAGCCAATTCTTTTGATGAATCCAGTACTGTGCCAAACGATTTGAAGAATCTGCTCCTTAAATTCACATCATTATTAGGGGTGTCAATTCGGGACAATGGGTTAGGCTCGGGTCCAACCCGAGTTGACCTG
>NW_021327566.1:0-293 GCF_001605985.2 Dendrobium catenatum | reverse complement strand
GGACCATCAAGAAAAGCATTATAGATATGCTATTATAGGAATGTTAAGAAGTAGTCCTTTTACAAAGCATCCTAATATACTGAAGTTTCCATCTAGCCCATCCTATGATCCTTTTGTTTAATAGCATGTTGCAAGAAGCAATGATGATGATGATGATGATGATGAGAAGGAGGAGGAGGAAGACCCAAACTCAGCTAGTTAGGAGTTATTCTTAGCTTGACGGGACGAGGGGGGGAGAGAGAAAGAGATTATATGCTACTTTTATTTTGTAGCATATTTTTATTTTATTCTTT
>NW_021327565.1:0-284 GCF_001605985.2 Dendrobium catenatum | reverse complement strand
CCTTGCTATATGGCCTTCTCCTATTGAGAGGAAAAATGAGCTTTTATAATTTTACTTGCACAATAGATCATTTCATCATAGCCATATCTTATATTTTTTTCGCCTTTTCAAATTCTTTAAATAAAAATTTTGATGTCTTTTGTGCTCCCCTATTTTATTTATATATGTGCAAAATTTTAATTCATAATTAAGATGTAGAATTCTCATTTTATTGCTATAATTTTTCCAACAAATAATATTGACCGAAATTGAAAAGTTTACAATTAAGACTTCCTTACATTATA
>NW_021327564.1:0-231 GCF_001605985.2 Dendrobium catenatum | reverse complement strand
TTATTTTTTAATCAATCATAATAACTATGTAATTATGATTTAATATGATTAATTAATCAATTACTTTATTAAATAATTAGGCTAAATATTATAATTAAATATAATTAAAACTTATATTTATAATTAATATCCTGATTAATTTCTAGTTAGCTAGCCTAGATAAATAAGTCAGTAGCCCTCTTGCCATATATATGAATCCATTATTAATTATAATTCTAATTTATACCATAG
>NW_021327563.1:0-205 GCF_001605985.2 Dendrobium catenatum | reverse complement strand
GGACGAGTTTCCTCTGATTTGAACTGATCAGTCAGGACGATCAAGCCAATTTTAAATCGTCCAGTTTGTATTCAGGGTGATGCTCTGGCCGATCATCTGAGATTTGCACTGATCGGCCAGGATGATGTACATATGGGCCTGGATGATATTGTCGGCAACATGCAATTCATGAGCTCCTTTGAAGCTCTTCTATTTAAGAGCTCTT
>NW_021327562.1:0-210 GCF_001605985.2 Dendrobium catenatum | reverse complement strand
CCTCCTTCACAACAACTCAGACCAACCTCAAATCACGATACCACGTCCAATTATCCATCGCAGCCTAGATCAACGGACAACTCCAGTCATCAGTCAGAACCTCTAACGGTCTCAACAACATCTGACTCGGTTCAGCTACCTCATCACCATATGGTTACCAGAAGGCAAACTGGATCACTTAAACCAATATGCAAACTAAATCTATTTAAT
>NW_021327561.1:0-229 GCF_001605985.2 Dendrobium catenatum | reverse complement strand
AGGACGATATTAGTTTTTTTAGGTCGGTATTAGATTGTTATTCTATATTATAGAATGGTATACGTTCGGTACTGACTATAATGGATAAGTAAAATGTCGGGACGCATATGTATAGAGCAATACCGACCAATACCGAGCAATACCGAGAGATACCGAGCAATACCGAGCAATATTCTTGAACTCGTAACCTCTGTTTTAGGTAGTTATTGAAATTTATATACACCATACA
>NW_021327560.1:0-311 GCF_001605985.2 Dendrobium catenatum | reverse complement strand
TGTTGTTCAGAAGTTGCACCTTGAATCCCAAAGCCTCAGCCTGAGTTTCAGATAACCCATTTGGAGAGCACTCCACTTCCTGTAGTAACTTGATCTCCCTATCAAGGTCTTCCTTCAACTGATTAAGCCCTTTGATCTTGTTCTTACTCCAAAAAAATAAAGACTTAAGAGTCCTCTGACATTTCTTCTGGAGCTTTACAGATTCTGTACCCACATCATTGACTTGCCACTTTTGTTTCACCAGCTGCCAAGCCATAGGATAGCTAGCCCATATATCTTCAAACTTTATCCAATGAGAGTAGACCCTCTTC
>NW_021327559.1:297463-449081 GCF_001605985.2 Dendrobium catenatum | reverse complement strand
TAAATTGAAAGGGAGTGATTGTAATTGAGTGAATAAAAACATACACACACACATAAGGAGATCATAAAATATTTATACTGATCGTATGGACGATCCCATTTCGTACAGGATGATCAGACAGTTATCTCCTATTGAGCATATGGAACGAATAGGAACTTGCTTAAAAATTTTTTTAAGTCCTATTCGTCCAGGACGAATTTTACAATCGTCCAGGACGATTGGTTCTCTGTAAAATTTCGTCCAGACGAATTAAATTTATCGTCAATGGAGATTGGGTCCTCTGGAAAATTTTCGTCCAGACGAAATTAATAATCGTCCAGGACAATCTGGTCTCTGGAAAATTTTTGTCCAGACAAAATTAAATTATCATCCATGGCGATCGGTCCTTTGGAAATTTTTGTCCAAGAGATTAAATTATCGTCCAGTGATGATGGTCCTCTTGTAAAAACTTTGTCTAGACGAATAAATTTTTCGGTCCATGATTAATCGACTTAAAACGATTTTCAGCTGTTTCTAGAACCGATCTAGTAATAACCGTTCGTACCGGACGAACCTAGTTCCTACGGGACGACCAGCTGTACGAAGACATTTCGTACACATGTACAAATGGGGTCGTTTCAAATTGTTTGAGTAAAATCATCCAAGACGATCCACGATCGTACGGGACGATCCACTGCGTACAGAATTGAAAAATTGCAGTTTTTGGGCGGTTTCTTATCTTTTGTATAAATATGTCCAAATTAGCTGCCACTCAATCTTTGTCATTTGATCTTCGTACCTCTTGAGAGATAGCCAAGGAAGAGGTGGAAGGGAGCATTCAAAGGATGATTCCTACTATTGGAGCGAGAAGGCTTCACTTGAATTAAAGGTAAGAGTCTCTACTTGTAATTGAGATACTTCACTCGTTTCCTTCTTCCTTCTAGATTCTTGTGAGAAGATCTATTAAGGAGAACCGATTCTCTGCCGACATTTTGAGAGTGTGAACAGACGAAGGGTTCGCTGCCTACACTAGGAGAGTGTGAATAGCTGAAGGGTTCGCTGCCTACACTAGGAGAGTGTGAATAGCCGAAGGGTTTGCTGCCTACACTAGGAGAGTGTTGAATAGCCGAAGGGTTCGCTTCCTAACTACTGAGAGTGTGAATAGCTGAAGGGTTCGCTGCCTGCTACACTAGGGAGTGTGAAATAGCCAAAGGGTTTTCTGCCCACACTAGGAGAGTGTGAAAGGACGGACGGTTCTCTGCACACTGGGGATTGTGTAAAAGGATGACGATTCTCTGCCTCACCGGGGAGTGGTGAAAAGTGTGATTGTAAAGGCTTCTCTGCCTTGCTGTGGGTGTAAAAGAGATCACTATTGGTATTAGTGAATACTCAGAGGGTGCCTCTAGGGAGTGGATGTAGTCTAGTTTTGACCAAAACCACTATAAAATCTTGTGTCATTTACTTTACTATTTTTATGTTTCGCGGCATTTTAATTCTTAGTCTTAAAACTCTGTGGTTTGAAAACTTTTTTCTACAAAACTTGAAAAGAAACAATTTTTTTATTTCGGTTCAACATAATTTTAAAAGAGGTTAAATTTTTAAACTACCAATTCCCCCCTCTTGGTAGCCTTTGACATTAACTTAGGCTTAACACCTAATTACTAAGACTCAACAAGTGGTATCAGAGCTTCGTTTCAAAATCATAAGTTTGAACTACTTTTTGATTAACGTAGATGGCTACATTCAGAAACTGAACACACCTGAAGGTTACTCTATCACTAGACTCCACTGTTTGACAATATTTCTTTTGATTTTTGGAAAACACGCGTGTGTTACTTTTCTACAGTCACTTGATTATCGAATGTGGATGCTAGTCCAGGATGGATACACAAAACCAACTAGATTAGTTGATAGAGTTATGGTAGAAACACCTTTTGCAGATTGGACTATAGAAGAACGTGACTTAGCACAATTAAATGCCAAATGTCTAAATAGTTTCTTTTGTGCTTTAAAATCTGAAGACTACATGCGGGTTTCTACTTGTAAAGTGGAAAGGACATATGGATAGACCTTGTATAACTTATGAAGGGACAAATGAGGTTAAGCAATCAAATCAACTATCTTGTTACATGATTATGAATTATTTCGCATGAAATCAAATGAATCTATTCTTGACATGTAACAAGAATCACACAAATTGTCACTTCTTTGCATGCACTTGTAGGGAATTAACTATGCTGAAAATGGTTAATAAAATTCTTCGATGTTTACCTACTGCTTATAATGCTAAAATTACTACAATTACAGAGTCTAAAGATCTTAACATTTACTCTATTGAAATCTTCTTGGTTCACTCATTACTTATGAGCAAGGAGTAAGTCAAAGAAAGATTGATGTAGGTGAACCACGAAGGAGAAAAAATATTGCACTAAAGGTGAAAGAGTCAGAGAGTGAACACTCACAACTGAGGATTAAGAAATGATATTACACTATGATTAGACAATTCAGAAGCTTTTTAAAGAGGAAGCAGAAGAAACGCCAGCAATGGAACAGAGGGTAAGTTTAACAGAAATGGCAAGGTTTCTAATGAAGTAATTGTTATGAATGCAGGAAACCAGGTCATATCAAGACTGATAGCCCAAAACTCAAGCCACTCCTAGCAAGGAGAAGGTAGAGGAGAAACCTGGTAAAGATGGGCTAAGAAGAATAATTTCAAAGAGCTTTCTGGGCGGACTCAGCTTCAGACTCATTTGAGACTGAAAAAGAAGAAGAAGTCACCAACCTTTAACTTGATGGGCAGATAATGTTGAACAATCAGTTAATAAGAGGTATGTGACTTAACCTATGATGAATTATTTGAAGTTTCTGACACATGCATGATGCATTATAAGAAAATATGAAAAAGATGCATGCTAGTTTAGGTTTAGAATTGAAGAGATTAAGAAGGAACATGAAATCCTTAGGAAAGATTCATGCTTTAATAGATGACAACCACATGAAATTACTTGATGAATATGATGACTTTTGAATAAAAATTTTGAGATTTTAAAATCATCCTATGCTGAACTTGAAAAAGATTTTAAAAATTTTAAGGATGAATCTGAGAGAAAAACATATCGAATCAATTATACAAATCGAATCTTGGAAGATATGAATTCATTTTATAAATTGACAATAAGAGCTCTCGAGGATAATATGATTCCCCTAAACTTGAAGATTTACAAATCCTAAATATTATCCTAAATTCATGAAATCTCTTAGAAGACAATCATATGGAAAAACATAGGAAATATTTTTCCTAATGTTAAATATAATAATTGTGGATTTTTGGGACATATAGGCTCACACCTGTACTTGAAGATGAATCTAATTTGGTGTGGAGAACTAAGATGCATAAACCTAGACATATCATATATGCATATGATTAATAAATTTCTTAAAGGTGAACCCAAACTTGTTTGGGTTCCCAGGTCTAACATTTGAGAATTTTGCAGGATTGCTCTCACACAAGACCTCGTGGGAGAATAGGTACCTGGATAGCGGATTGTTCAAAGCATATGACTGGAGATACTGCTCAATTCATAACGCTGGAAGCCAGAAATGGAGCAAGTTACACTTGGAGATAATACACAAAGAAAATGGTTGGATCAAGTTATGATTGGAATTTTAAAAACTTTTTCATAGATAATGTGCTATTGGTTGAAGGCTTAAAATATAATCAATTAAGTATAAGTCAGCTATGTTATAGGGTTATAATGTGAAATTTTACCTACTAGCTGAAATATTAAGCCTAAATAGAAAAGAAGTCTTAAATGGAAAAAGGGTTAACAATGTTTACATACTAGATTTGAATTCTATTCTATCTCCTACTGCTTTTTGTTTAAAAACTATTTCTGATGAATCATGGCTTTGGCATAGGAGACTTTGTCATTCTAGTATGAAAAACCTTAGGAGAATTACCCAAGAACTTAGTGAGAGGTAATACCCAAAACTAGACTTTACTAAGAGACACCTTTGTGATGCATGTCAATTACGAAAATAAGTGAAGTCCCCCTTTAAGTCCAATAAGGATCTTAGGACCAGTAATCCTTTGAAAATTCTTCACATGGATCTTTTTGGACCAGTAGGAAACAGTAGTCTGGAGGGAAGGTATACGGATTTTGTTATAATGGATTATTCTCAAGATTCACCTCGGTTAGATTTCTTTTCATAAAAGTGAATCATTTGAGGAATTCAGAAATTTTTCAACTTGGATTCAAAGAAAACTATGATGTGAAATAATTTCTTTACAAAGTGATCATGGAGGAGAATTTGAAAATGAAAGATTTGAAATTTTGTAAAGAAAAAGGGATTGATCACAATTTTTCTGCACCTAGAACCCTCAACAAAATGGAGTATTGAAAGGAAAATAGAACATTAATAGAAGCCGCCCGAGCAATGTTGGCAGAATGAACTCACTTCCTAGATATTTTTGGGCTGAGGCATTTAGCACTGCATGTTATGTTCTGAATAGGGTAAATGTGAGATCAAATTTAGATAAAACACCCTATGAGTTACTAAAAGGTAGAACACCTAACTTGTCACATTTGCATGTTTTTGGTTGCAAGGTGTTCATACATAATAATGGAAAATCTGCCTTAGAAAAATTTGATCCAAAATGAGATGAAGGATTTTTGTTGGATATTCAAGTGTTGGAAAATCTTATAGGTATTCAACAAAAGAACTTTAGTCATTGAAGAAACCACACATGTCGTATTTGATGAATCTGGAATTTGGAAAGCCAAATATTGTTGAAAGAAGGATTGAGGAGAACTCCCAAAAGATTGATAGATTAAATTTGGAAGAAAATGTGAGAAAATTTGGAAAGAGAAAAACCTCTTGCCTAGAGATTTGAGATTTTCTAAAAACCACCCAAGAGAATTGATTATAGGTGAACCTAGTGAAGGTGTTAGAACTAGGCGTGGATTAAACAAGGAAGTCAATCATTCAGCCTTTATTTTAATAATAGAACCCACTAAATATTGATCACGCTTTTCTGATGAAATTTTTGAATGGCATGCAAGAAGAGTTAAATAATTTGTAGAATAAAGTTTGGGAATTAACCACAAGGACAAAAGATCAAAAGTGTTTGTTGGAACCAAGTGGGTGTTCAAAATAAAATGAATGACTCAGGAGTAGTCATTAGAAATAAGGCTAGATATAGTTGCTAAGGTATAATCAATTGAGGGATTGATTTTTGAGGAGACCTTTGCCCTATAGCTAGACTGAAGCAATTAGGATTTTACTAGCCTTTGCCTGTTTTTTAAATAGGTTTTAAATTATTTCAAATGGATGTCAAAAGTGCCTTTTTGAATGTGGTTATTGAAGAAGATGTTTTTGTAGAAAAACCTCCAAGATTTGAAAATTCAAATACCCAAATCATGGTTTTAAAGTTAGAAGGTTATTTTAATGTGGATTGAAACAGACACCTAGGCTTTGGTATGAGAGGTTGAGCACCTTCCTACTTGAAAAGATCGTTTGAAAAAGAAAGTGTGGATACAATCTCTTTTTAAAGAAATTTAGAAAGGAACATACTCATTGTTCAAATTTAGTGGATGATATCATCTTTGGATCTTCAAATAAAAATCTTTGTGATAATTTTTTTTTAAACAATGAGTAGTGAATTGAAATGAGTCTAATGAAGAGATTTAAATTACTTTCTAGGTTTTAGCATTAAGCAACTTGAGGAAGAAACATTTCTTAGCCAAACTAAATATATTAAGGATATCCTCAAGAAATATGAAATGGATAATGCTAAACCTGTTAGTACACCAATGAGTTCCTCATTTCAGTTGGATAAAGACCTCAAGGGAAAATTGTTGATAAAAGAAATATAGAGTATTATTGGATCTTTGCTTTACTTGCATGCTAGCCGACCAGATATAATGTTTAGTTGTTTTCTTGTGTGCTAGATTTCAATCAGATCAACAGAATCACAATTTGACAACAGTGAAAAGGATTTTAAGATACTTGCTAGGAACTCAAAACTTAGGAATTTGGTATCCTAAGTTTAGCTCTTCATTTGAAATTGTTGGTTATTTAGATTCTGACTTTGTAAGCTGTAGAGTGGATAGGAAAAGCACTTATGGAACATGTCAATTCATTGAAATTCATTAGTTTCTTGGTCCAGTAGAACAAATTCAGTACCCTATCTACTGCAGAAGCAGAATACATTGCATTAGGAAGTTGTGTGGCACATGTACTTTGGGTTAAACAACAAGTTGATTGATTTGGATTAACTATAGGCACTATTCAATTTATTGTTGATAATACTAGTGCCATTTGCATTTCCAAAAATCCTATTCAACATTCTAGAACAAACACATTGACATAAGACATCATTTCATAAGGGATCATGTATCCAAGGGAGAAATTGAACTTACTCATGTTTCAACTGAAAATCAACTTGCAGACATTTTTACAAAACCTTTAGCCTTTGATACTTTTCATTACTTTAAGAACAAGGCTTGGTGTAATTGATTTGAAATGCTTAAATAAAAATGTTTTTTTCAACATTGATATTTATGTTTTCTTATTTATTTGTTTTTGGTTTTGTTATGAATTTTGTGATTTTTTTTTAGTGTTTGAATGAGTTTTAATTTAGAGTCTGTGTTTTTGTCTTGTTTTCTATGTTTTGAATATTTCGTTTGATTTTCTTCATTAAAATTCAAAAATTAAAAAATTGGTAGAAATCATCCGGGACGAATTGTTTTCGTACTTGGATGATGTGTTGGAAAATCTTTGCGCGAATTTTAACCATTTGAGAGCATTTTTTTTTAATTAGATCGTCTATACGAATCTGACGATCGTTCAGGAACGAATTGTTTTTCTCAAACGTCTGAGATGATGAAGCAGCGGTGAGTGGAATAACTAGTTTAATGTGAAGTTCGTCCGTTTGACAAACTTTTTGTTCGTCAGACGAATAGACGTCGTTTCAATTCTAGGGGAGGTTTTCAACATATCATTAAACACGATTTAACTTTTTGATCGTCGGTACAAAAAAATTTTTTGTTTCTGTACGATCGGTCAAGTCAAAAGCCTGTACGAAGGCGACAACATCGTAAATTTGTGTCTGTTACAAAAAGTCGTTACATTTTGGATTGAATTTGATCGTCTGTACGAAATATTTTCGTCCAGACGAACGACTGATTTTTGTTCAGATGAACATTTTTTAATCCAGGACGACGTGATCGTTTTTCTTTAAATATGAAGGCTTTCTAACCTCAACAATCATATCTCAAAACTTCCCTTCAATCTCTTTCGCTCAAATCGACAATGGCCTCCTCTGAAAAACTTCCTGTCCAAAAAGCACAAATGAGGAATCTTTCCTCGTTTTGCCTTCTCCATAAAATAACTCCTTTCTCACATTCTGATTCAAAGCGAGATTTACACTTTAAGGTAATGCACCTTTTGTTCCTCCCAGTTTCAATTCATTATTTCTTTCGTTCCCACTTTACAACAAACAACCTTTCTCTACTTTCTAGGCCAATTTTAAAGAAATGCAAACTTCAAATTTTACAAAGTAACTCATTCTGAATTTGATTTGAAGTCTTCGTAGTCTAGAATTCATTTTTCCTGAAATGTTAGTACACACAAGAGCAAATACAAATCTTCTAAAATTGTTAGGAGATAACTACACATTTGAACAATAATGTTTCAAATCACCAAAACTACATAAGTTGCAAAAATGTAAAGCATTCAAATAGCAACTATCTTAACAATTTTCATCACAATTTCCATTAGAAATGAAATCCTCTACCATAAACTGACCGTCTTCCACCGGAATCACGTAAGTTGGCCAATTGTTAATACTTTTATCAAGGATCCAAATGTCTTTGAAAGCATCAACTGATTTAACATTTGCTATATCCCATTTCACAATAGGATATAACGAATTAAATCCTTCATTCAAAATTTTGAAGGCTGTTGACTTGTTTCCATTGGGATTTTCTTTCATCAATTTGTTACCATATTTTACATCCATAACCGAATGTAATAGAGATTTTTCTTCATGAACGAATCTCCATGCAAGACTAGCATGCAAAGCAGGAGCTTTAGATAGATTAGAATGAATTCCTCTTCCACCATTTTCAATTGGTTTGCACAATTGGTTTGCACATATCATTCCAATTCACATAATGCAATCCTTTGGCTCCATTTTTCTTATCCCATATGAATTTTCTGCTTATTTTATCCAATTTAGCCAGAATTTTTCTCAGAATCAAAGAATGGGTAGAGTGGTACAGAGGAAGAGCAAGTAAAACTGATTTAACAAGAATTATCTTCCCTGACAAAGATAAATACTTGTTGCCCCATTGATTAAGCTTTTTAAAAGCTTTGTCTATAATGAATTGAAAGTCTTCTTTCTTCATTCTCCGTAATGCCATCTTTACACCAAGGTAAAGGAATTCTTTTACATATTTGAAGCCCATGATTCTAGATAAGCATCTCTTTCTTCTTCTTTCAACATGTTTACCAAACATAATGAGAGATTTGCTGTAATTGATTTTTTGACCTGTCCATTCAAAGAATTTATGGAGAATTCTCTTCACACCCAACACTTCTTTCTTATTAGCTTTGGAGAATATAATAACATCATCTGCATAAAGAAGATGAGAGATACGAGGTCCCTCTGGACAAAGTTTGATACCACAAGAGCTATGATGAAATGCATTTGAGAGAAGTTGTGAGCAAAGAATAAAAAGAATGGTTGAAAGGGGGCAACCTTGCCGAAAACCACTTCTAGCTTGGATCCAATTATAACAATTACCATTTATGAATAGAAAACATAGGATTTACAACACAATCCATAATTAGCATAGAAAAGTGAGGAGGAAATTTAAAATATTCCAGTACTCCTTTAAGAGATTCCCAAGCCATAGAATTATAGGCTTGTTCCATATCCACTTTAAAAGCCACAAGACCCGAAGAAGCTTTAGAAATTCTGAGTTTGTGGAAGATTTCATGTGCTAGCATAATATGGTCAGATAAAGATCTACCTTTAATAAAAGCCACTTATTCCATAGAGACAAGTTTTGAAATGACCAAATTAATTCTATTAGCAATAATCCTTGCCACCACTTTGTACACCGTGTTTCATAGACTAATTGGTCTATAATTTGAAGGAAGAATAGGATTTGAAATCTTTGGGATTAGAATAATAAGAGTTTCTTTCCAATCTTTGTTCAAGTTTCCATATTTGAAAAAATTGGTATAAAGCTAACCAAAAGTCCTCCTTAATGATATTCCAGTAAACTTTAATAAAAGAATGCGAAATACCATCAATACCTGGAGAAGTGTTCTCTTCCAATTTCTTTAACACATTAAGAACTTCGGTCATAGAAAGATCCTCCTCCAGAATGCTTCTCTCTTGCTCAGTTAAGCAGTTAGTAGGATCCGGCCATCCCACCAAATTAGTGTTTCTAATCTCCCACTTCTTTTGAAAGAACCTCATAAAAACTCCTTCCATGTGATCTTAATCTTCAATAGTATTGCCATCTTCATCTTTTATCTTTATAATTTTATTGACATTTCTTCTAGCACTTGCATAATTATGAAAAAATCTCGAATTACCATCTCCTTCCTTAAACCAAATAACTTTATCCCTTTGCTTCCACCAAGTATTCAACCTAGCCAAGGTAGAATTGAGTTCCAACACCTTTACTTTGAGCATCCTGTATTCTTGCTCTGTGAGCTGACTGTTAGTAGCCTCTTTGTTTTGTAAATCCGTTATCTTCTCCATGAGATCTTCTTTCAATTTGTTCAAATCTTTAAGTTTGAATTTGCTCCAATAGAATAAGGATTTTAAGGATCTCTTGAACTTCTTGTTGAGGATTTGAGAATAATTACCTTGATAATTTCTGCACCATTCCTTTTTAACAACTCCAAAGGACGCTTGGTAGGATGCCCAACAATTTTCGAATTTAATCATTTTACTAGTCTTTGAGTTGAATGACCGGAATTGAAGAAGTATTGGACAATGATCCGAGGCTATTCTACCCAAATGTCTCTCAATCAAATGAAAAGGGGAGCTTAAAGCAATTGAATTCACAAAGCACCTATCCAATCTTTCAAGGATTCTAGCTCCACCAATTTTGTTGTTGCTCAAAGTAAATCTTGGGCCAATGAAGCTAACTTCATGAAGATCGTTTTTTAACAAACATTCTTCCATATCCCTTGCTCCTTGTTGATAAGAAAATTGCCTTCCACCTATTTTGTATTCTTTGCATAAAAGACAATTGAAATCCCCACCAATTACCATAGGGTATTCATGATTGGAAAAATTGTCTAGCATATTCCATAAATCTCTTCTCTTGCTCACCTCAGTGCTACCATAAATTGCGACCACCTTCCATTTTAAGTTGTTAAACAAGTTGATTTCACCTTTCACCATTTGAGTAGAGCTTTCCTCTACAGAGAAATTCACATAATTGGTATTCCAAAGAATAATAATGCCACCCAACAGATTAGAAGAAGGAACACAGTAATAGTCCCAATTATTGCCAATTAATGCATCAACTTCACTTCTATCAATAGAAGTAATTTTGGTTTCAACCAATCCCACAAAACAAACACCATTATTTTTAACTACCTCTTTAAGGTAGAGGGAAGCACTCCTTTTCCTTGCTCCCCTACAAATTCAAAAAACAAATAGAATTCATTTAAAAGGATTATTGGGAAAGGACCCCCCATTACCTTTTTCTTTCGTTTCCATTCTTCGACTTCTAGTAGAAGCATTGATCGGTCCCAGGTCTTTAAGTTGCTTATTCTTCTTCATTTTTGACGATTGAGATGAATCTTCTATACCCTTAGTACCAATACTGTTAGAGGATATGCCAATAGAATTTGTTATTATCAGTTCTTCCTTGCTAGCAATCATTGTAGAATCCGGTACCTCTGAATATGAAACAGTATCAACTGGATTGACATTATTGTTATTTTCATTAATTTCTCCGTCTTCTAATTCCTTCAGGATGTTGAAACTGTTATTGATTGGAATAAGAGGTTCTGTCTCTGCTCTACTTACCACAAAAACTTTTTCCATTGTATTTACTGTAGTTTTCTTGGGTGGAGATAACACTGACAGTTCTGGTTCAGTATTAACTGGATTCTTCACTGCCACATATTGTTTTTGCTGTGAAATCTTACTGTTTTTGTTCATCAAAACAGTTGTTCTTCTATTCCATAAATTGTTAGCATACTTCTTTCCATAATTAACCATCATCCAAGGGACATAATTTTCAGATTTATGCAATATATCATCAGATGGTTTATTACCTTCCACTGTACTCTTCTCATTCTTATCTTTGGACAAATCCATATTAATTTGATTAGACTTATCCTTGTTCAACAAGTAGCTTTTGTCACATTCCTTCTTATCATGGCCTATCTTACCACAATCAAAACAGAGATTCAGAAGTCTCTCGTATTCAATTTTTTGATAAAATTTTCCTTCTTCACCTTCTACCCAAACACCAGTAGGTAGTTTATCATTCAACTTGATTCAGACACAAATACGACCGAATTCTCTTCTCGACCATTGAAACATGTTACCGTCAATTAAGTAAGGCTTCCCCACCATTGAAGCTATACGGCAAATGTTCACTTCATCCCAGCAAAAAAGTGGTAAATTAGGCAATCTGATCCAAACTGGAGCTGAAAGACCTTCAAGAGAATTTGGATCAAATTTTTGATTCCATTTCTCAATACCAATTAGGTTCCCATTAACAAACCATGGACCATTGTTCAGAACTGCTTCCAAGTATTCATTTTCAAAAAAAGAACATAACACCCATCCTTTACCAAGGATGGTTAGATGGAATTTACCAAACACTTCCCATTGTCTTCTAAGTTCATAGCTGATTGATGAGAATTGTACGTCATCTCCAAAGATTTTAACCACCAAGGATTTGTTCAGCTTCATGGCATTCTCACAAACTTTCTCCTTGTGCAATTTAACTGTATGTCCATATTCAGCAATGCAGTCACCATAATCCAAATCAGCAACTTGTATATTTTTATTTCTATTCCACGCATTCAGATTGTTCGCAGAGTTAATTCTTTGAGGCATAACTTCAAGCATCTCATCACATTTCCCAAGTTCTCTAGAAGAACAACATCGGACCTTCTCCCTTTCTGCATCAGAAGTATTGACTTCGTTGATTCTCCCTTCCAAAACAGTATCATTCAATTCATTCAAAACAATAGACTTCTTCATTTCAATGTTGGATAACAATAAACCATCTCCTTCCTTCATAACTTCAGAGACGTTCATTTCAAAAGATAGAATAGGTAATTTATCTGTTACCTTCTCAATAAGTTTTTTGGGAATCCTACCAGAAATTTTGAGATTTCCTTCTGAAATTATGCTCTTTCCTTTACCCGGAACTTCCAAGATTTGTTTTTTCATCATTAATCCTCCTTCGTTAATGATCAGTGGCTTGTTCATCATGGAGGAAGATTTTAAACTTGTAAACAACTTTATCTTCCCATCTCCAAATGCCGGTGGAGAAGAAGAGACATCACGAACACTTCCAACACTGTTCCTTCCCGTGGCACGCCTATCCTCCGATGGATCGCCGGCCGCAGGTGACTGACGACCTTCCGTCGACATTTCTCCGTCGGCGACGACGACGCCGCAAAAAACGAGAATTCAAAATAATAGAATTTTGAATTCTTAGATTTTCTCTCTCTACTTTCTCTCTCTACCAACTCAAATGCGAAAAAAAATCTCTTGGTTAGCTTGGGCCAGTTCTATAGGGCTTAACATCCCTAATAAACTTTTAGTGGTATCAGAGCAAGTTTTCATAAAATAAGTTTTTAAAAGCTTTTGAATTTTGATCCATGGCTAATCGTACTATTGGGGAAGGATATTCAATCACCAGATTTCCTTTATTTGAAAATATGTCATTTGATTTTTGGAAAACTCGCATGTCTATTTTCTTACAATTGATTGATTTCACATGTGGCATATGATGTTAACTGGTTATTCATCACCGTCACGAATTGTTAATGGAGTTAAAATTGATATTCCTTTTAGTCAATGGAACAGTGAAGAACAACTCAATGCTCAATTGAATGCAAAGTCTTTAAATTGCTTTTTTTGTGCTTTAAATTCTAATGATTTTATGTTAGTATCCACGTGCACTACCGGTAAGGAAGTTTGGGATAATTTGCAGACCATATACGAAGGCACTAGTGAAATCAAGATGACAAAGTTGAATTTGTTAATGCATGATTTTGAATTATTTTCCATGAAACCTTTTGAAACGAACTTAGAAATGTATACCAGATTCATTCAAATTGTAAACTCATTGCATACTTTAGGAAAACATTTTTCAAAATTTGAAAAAGTTAACAAATTATTCGTTGTTTACTGGATAAGTTTGATGCTAAAGTAGTTGCTATTTGTGAATCAAAAAATTTGAATGAGTATTCTATTGATAATTTGACTGGCTCACTCATTGCCTACGAGCAAAGTTTGGGTCAAAGACTTTTGGATGCAGGTGAAACTATTGTTCTAAAAGCTGGAGATACAGAAAGAGATAGCCTAGTTGGTGAAGAAGGCAATGACGTGTCAAGCAAATCAAAAAGCTCACCTAAGCATACACAAAAGTGGAAAAAAGGTAAAAGTGGTAAGGATTTCCATATTTCTTCTGACGTTATTTTCTTTCGATGAAGGAAGCCAGAACATATGAAAAATCGGTGCACTAATTTAAGAATTCTTCCTACGAAAAAAAGGGCAAGGCGAAGCAAAATTTAAACTTGGGAAATAATGAATGGTAAAAAATCTTATGGGCAGATCTGGTCTCTGAAGCATCGGACCAGGAGAGAGATAATGGTTAAGAGCCTTTCTTGTTTTTGTGTTGTGTTTTTGTGTTTTTCTTTTTTTATTTTATTTTTTTTGTTTTGTTTATTCCTTGAATTTTTTTTTTCGTGAAAGTTTTTTCTCTGATCAACACACACATTCACTTTTCTAAAAATGAAAAATCTACTTCTTATTTTTTCTTGAAATCTTTTGGTAAGTTGCGATTGACTTCTCTAAAAATAGTCAAAGGAAGGAAACTCTTGATTTTTTTTCTTTCAATCTCTATTTCCTAAAAGAGGTTATTCTACTTTTGATTTAAAATCTTTTTCATCTTTTAAATTAGTTTTTGAAACTAAATTTTTTATCTCTCTACACTTTATTTATCGCATAGGAATCTTTTGCAAGTTGTTGAATCTAATTCATAATTTTCTTAATCAAGAATTTTTCTTTGTCAATAGGATGTGTTTACTTTTGTTTTTTTAAGATTTAAGAAAGATAGCATATTCAAAAAAAAATTGGTCAATGATGCCAAAAATAAAAGATGCGCAAAGATGCCGAAATTGAAAAAAAAATAGAATACACAAAGTCTATCAAAAGATGAGCAGTGCGCCAACCAATTGTCAAGAGGCATAAAATGAGCCCACAAAACTTAATTCTTACCATTCTTATACTTCTTAAAACTTAAGAAAATCCTTGATACTTTCGATACTTGAGTTTGAAAATCTTGATTCTTGATTCAACAATTCGTGCATTGATCTTCTATTATATATATTTTATGAAAGGAGTTTTTGAAAAATGGTTGTTTCTTTCTCTAATTTATTTCTTGATTTAGATATTGAATTAAAAAGTTTTTGAGCCTTTTTTAAAGAACTTGAGTTTGGATTATCAAAATTCTGAATTTCTGACCTTTTCTGGGCTATCCGTTGTCAATCCAATTCTACTAAAATTTTGATTAAAACCAAGAGGTAACTTTCTCATTTTAAGAATACTTGTTTTTTTAGTGGATTAGGAAATGTTTTTGTCTTTTGTTCGTTTTTTTTTTTGTTCCTCCTCTCTTTTTGATAATGTCAAAGGGGGAAAATGTACTTGTATCATTTATTTTGTTTTCAAATATTTTAAAACAACAAAAATATTTTTATCTCCCCTATTTTTTAAAATGTTATTCAAGTGAGGGGGAGATTAGGAGAAAATAGTCCTTTTTGAAAATTCAAATTGAAATTGTTTGCCATCATCAAAAAGTGGAAGATTATTGCAGATCTATGGTTTATGATTTTGATGATAGCAAACATTTCTTATTTATCTGCAATTGCCTTATGTACTGACTTTTCAGGTTCACACGATCGGACTGCAATTTGGAATCAGCTCAAGATTGGGTAGACTAGGTCTGAGTCAGTTTGTACACTTTTTCCTTTCTTGAGTCTATTGTATTTGGTGTGGCTCATGATGTTTTGTAACTTGGAAGATTTTTTATTGCTCCCTAAAGTTTTCTATTTTTGGTAATATCATCCCAGACGATATTTGTATCGGCCTGGATGATCTGTCCAAAAGTAGAAACCCTAATTAGGGCATCCTCATTAAAGCAGCCGTCATTGTGCAAAACACATCATCCTGGATGATTTTATATCGGCCAGGACGATCGGCTCAATTCAGCAAGATTCTGCCACCAGATCTATTAAGAAATAACCTATTTTTGGACATCATCCAGAGGATCGGCCTGAACTATAAAATATCATCCAGGACAATTTTTCCAAAATTTCTCAGGCCGTTTTAGAAAGCAATTAATGGGATTTCGTCCGGGCCGATCGCAAGATTGTCTAGGACGATTAGACATCGTCCAGGTTCATTTCAGGGCGATATTCAGGATGATTTTCCTCATATTTGAGCTAATCGGCCAGGATGATATGTCTATCATCCTGGATGATAATGGCGGCAACTTGCATTAATGAGCTCGTTTTGAGAGCTTCTTTTTAAGCTATGGCAAGGAACTTTGTAAGAGTCTTTGGCAGCCATAATAGCTTCATTCTTGTGGGGGAAACTTGAAGAGAGAGCTTGAAAGGGAGAGAGGAAAAGGGTGGAGTTTAAGTGGGAGAAGATACTTTGAGGGGGGGAACTCAAGGGAGTGTGGAGGGGATTCCACACGGTTGCTCCGGCGAACTTGCACCTTAGTACCATCGGAATCAAGGCTTGTCTCGAGGTAAGTTCACCAAAGAAGAAGATCTCTTTGGTGTCAAAGGACCCGGCGACTCCGCGGCACCGGGGAAGGTGGAAGTGATTTTGTAAGGGCTTCTCCGCCTAGCTATGGGGGCTAAAGGTGAGTCACGATTTTAGTACAATACTTGGAGGGTGCCTCCAAGGAGTGGATGTAGGTCAAGGTTTGACCAAACCACTATAAATCCAGTGTGTTCTTTTCTTATTATCGCTTCTGCATTTATTTTTCTTCTGCACTTTGTTTGTGGTGATTTTGGTTGAAGTTTGATCTTTGGTTTTAAAGTTTTCCAATTCACCTCTCTTGGTTAGCTTGGGCCAGTTCTATAGGGCTTAACATCCCTAACAAACTTTCAAGTGCCATCTGAGCACTTTCAAATTACTCCCATGAATGTCGGATCAATTTAGGCATAATTATACAATATCATCCAGGCCGATCAAATAATCATCCTTGCCGATTTCCAAAAATACAGAATACTTAAATTTATCATGGCAGCATTTCTTTCTATATTTAGCATATCTTCCTGGCCGATACAGGTATCATCTAGGACGATCAGTTAATTACGGTTACCTTAACTAAGAAATCTTGATTAGATCTTCTATTTTTGAAATCGATCGTCCGGGTCGATGTCAGTAAAAACACAAGTTCTAAATCTCTCAAGTGTGAGTGTGTAGGGTTACTTAACATCAGTCACTTCAACAATTACAATTGACTCAAGAGAGAAAAAAGAAAATTACAGACTGACTCAACCCTTATCTACCCAGTCTTGAGCTGATTCCGATTTCTGTCCGATCTTTGAATCCTGAAAATGTCAGTAGTAATAGGTAGTTGAAGAAAAGTAAGAGTGTTTGCCAATCATCAAAACATAGTCCATGAAACTGAATTTGCAACACTGCTCTCTTACCCAACCTTCCATTCTACCCTTTCTTTACTTCCAAAGAGCTTATTATATGTGATAAAGAAGCTTTGTAGAGACTTTTTATGGAATAAAAGTGATGGAGGATATGGTCTTCATTATGTGGATTGGAATACTTTGTGTCAACCGATCAATATGGGTGGTCATGGCTTACCTTCTTGTTCAAAGAAGATCAGCTCACTAAGAACTAAATTAGCTTGGAATTACATTCAAAATAAAGATTCTTTGCTTCATAGTATTCTTTATCCTAAGTATGGTGACATTTGGAACTATAATGGTGGTAGGAAACATTGCTCATCAGTTTGGAAATTGATTTTGGATGGCTGGAAAGCTCTTAAACCGGTTATCAGGTGGACCATTGCTACAGGTGATTCTATTGACATCTACGATGATATCTGGATAATGAATAAACAGATTAATAAGTGGCCAACTTTCATTATTCCAAAATAAATAGATGAAGAAAATGCAACAGTTAATAAGCTAATTTTTTAAGGCAGTTGGAATATTCTTGACCTGGAAAGGAGATGCGGTAGTGATCTTGTGAAGTTTATTTGTAACATCAAAATCTGTTCTGTGCTGACAGAGGATAGGATTGAGCTGGTTAAAAATATTTCTAAAAAATCCATATCTGCATTGGCTTCTTCGACAATGATAGACTATAACTCGATTCCTGCTTACCGGAAATGGATTAGAAAATCTAAACTCAATGCTAGAGTTGAGAATTTCTGGTGGAGAATGTTCAATAACTCTATTCCTACCTTTAAATTTCTTTGCTATGGAAGATTGCAAACTGGAAGTCTCTATCCTAGAGGCTATAATGTAGATGAAGATTTACATCATATCTTTAATAGCTGCATTAAATTAATGAAGTTTTTGGTCACTTAAATAACTGGGGATTTAATATTAAAAGTTGTTATTCTTTTGAAGATAGATGTAATTGGCTAGAGAAACATAGTTTTTTCATGATCAATCTTTTTTGTAGCACTGTTTATCTCTTTTGGAAGGATAGGTGCATAATGGTTTTTGGTAAAATAGGGAAAATCTCTTGGTTTATTGCAACTGAAGCATTCGGGTATGCTGCTACTTCTGTAATTTGTAATCCTTAGACTTCGGGCCGGTTGGTTGTCAATCAACAAATATTGTTGGATAATTATTGGCATCCTCCTCCACCTGATTGGATCAAATTCAATTTAGATGCTTCTTTTCTTTGCTCTTACAAAAGAGGCGTAGGAGGTGTGTGTCGAGATCATAGAGGCAGATTGTTGTTAGCCTTTGGGAGATCATGTGTTCATTGGGACATAGCTCAATTGGTGTTATTAGCAATTAAAAATATCAATGAATTTATCAAAGATTGGATGCTTGAGTATAAAGGTATTATCATCAAAGGTGATAGTATCAGTATCATTAATTTCATCCATAAGAAGTTCAAAGCTGGAATGCAAGGTACGGAAGATCTTTTTTTTACTAATATCTTTAACTAGTCATTCATAATTGGATTAGTCGTGATAGTAATAAGTTAGCCGATCTTTATGATAGCTATGTTATTTTTTTCTTCTTTTGTTTGGGAAGATGTAACCTTGAATAAGATTCCTCCTACATTCCTTAAAATGTTAAAGGAGGAATCGGTAGGGTGCTTGCTCTAATTATTTTTTAATAAAATCTGCATTTTATGCTTTCTTCAAAAAAAAAAAAAAAAAGCCAAAGTTTCCTGAACATTTAAAAGATTAGTAGAAAAAGGCACAAGCTTCTTGCTATTACAAACATTAGCATTTACATTATCAGTACAAGTAGGTGTAACAATAACATTAGCACTAGTTGGCTTTTCACAGTTAGCCAAGCCATGATCCTTATTGTTTTAATAAGCAATATTATTATCATCATCAGATTTAATAGTATGACCTTAATAAAGATTCAAAGAACCATCATTAGTAGTAGAAATAATAGGGTCCTCCAAATTAACCTCCATCGGATCAATAATAGGATTGGAGGTATTATCCTTTAAATTAGGTTTAGTAGGATTAAAAACCACCTGAGGAAGCACATCCTCCTTTTGATTCAAATAGCTCTTTTCTTTATGGAGGTGATGGAGTTTCCAAAAACATTCATTCATTCCATGCTCATGCATCTTGAAAAAAGAACATAAAATAGGTAAATTTTCAATTTCAACTTTTTGGAAATACCCCTTAACTTCTGACCCAATCCATATCTCCATATGATATTTCTTGGAGACATCAAGTTCAACTAAAACCTGAGCAAGGGAGTCTAGAGATAGCAGCAGTAACTTGATCAGTTTGTAACGGCCTCCTAAAGATAGAAGCTATACCAAAGAGAATTTAACGGTTAAGGAAATGAAGTCTCAAATTCAAAAAAGAAATCCAGACAAGAGCAATAGGGGATTCCTCTCTAACATTAAAATCCGGAGACTATTTAAGTAGCTGCATTTGACATGCTTGAATATAGTAAGATCTCTTAGCAAAAATCATACTATAATTAAGATCATTAGAAAGTTGTATAGCTACATGTCTTTGGTCAAGCAATCTAATGTGAAATGCTCTAGAAAGTTTTAGGTTAAGAAAAAAATTTTCCGAATGACATCTAGGTTAGGCCGTCTCAAAACAAATTTACCAACAAGCGTCAAAGCATAAGGACTCGATAACAGATCTACAACCAAATCTTCAAACCAGAGAGCCAGACAACCCTTGAAAGTGGACTGCACAAATTTATGATTTGAAGAAGCTGAGGAAGTGCTTGCTAAAATGTCTTTAAAAGAGCGCGACTTCCCCTCAATAAGAGAGGAAGCGATTGGGTTTGGGATCAAAGATGAAAGAGGCATCATTGCCCAGCACCGAAGCTCAACGAAATTTTAAAATAATAAAATCACAAAGCAGAATGCACAAAGATCAAGCCAATAATAAAAAGAATCAAAGAAAAGAGCCGGGAAAGAGCAAACCTGCGCCCTCGACGAAGCCCTAGAAAAATTGCCTTGGAATCGCCTCCCAATAGTAAGAATACCAGTTATGATTAAAATAATGAAAATCAAAAGTAATATCATGTGATCAGCTTGTAATCCTAGTAAAAGTCATTTGAAGAAAGATAGAAATGTACCCCAACCAAATTGATAAATCTAAGAAAGTCTATCTAAAGATTATAAAATTAGCATTTGGGAGGTAACATAGCTTTTGATATTTGTGTGCTATGTAGATTTGATTTAGCAAAATGATCAATAGTGAGTTTTCTTGTCAAAAAAAAAAAAAAAAAAAAAAAAAAAAAAAAAAAAAAAAAAAAAAAAAAAAAACAAAAAAAAACAATGGGAGAGTTTAAGGAGCAATGTAGCACTGCTTATAATGCCACTAGACTTTATCTTTCCACAATAGTTAAAAATTCAAAATTTGGTGCCACCCTACCCATAAAAATTATAAAAATGGTAAGTTAAAAGTTTGATTTTGTATCCATGATAGTTCTTCATGAGCGAAGTGTTGTTGAGTATCCTCATTTTATTTCTTAAATCTTAAAGCAATGGGTCAAAAGAAATGAAAGCATTCATCATTAAAAGAAGTGAAGTGCACTTAGAGAACGAGGATTCCATCTCTATTTTAAATATCCAGAGTTCTACGATAGTTGATAAACTCTGTGAATTTAGAAATAAATTTTAATAGATATAAAAATTTATAACAAGAAAAAGAAGAAGATGCATGGGCGTGAAGATCTAGATGACAAATTTTCTCCTGATTAAGATGTCTTTATTTTTTATTATAGAAAAAAATACTGCCATATAAAACCTAAATCTAGATGGACTGGCCCTTTTACTTTTTTTAAAGTATATCCTGATGGTGTTATAAGGATTCAAGATAAGTAGACTATTTATATCTTCAAGGTTAATGGCATAGTATGAGACCTCATGGATTAGAAGTATAATAAATAAGAAATATCTTGAATATGTAAATAAGAAGTTTTCATTTTTTTTAAGGTATTTTAGTTCAAGAGAGAGAGTGCATGGTAATTCTACTCTTGTTATATTGCATGAATTTATTTTCGTGGAGATTTTAGTAATGTGAATGATTGTCTTCTTTATATTGATGTAAGGATTAGAGCTTTGGCTATGAGAGCCACTACATTGTGATAGTTAGAGTGATTCTTCAATTGATGAAACTTGTGCTCCCATGTTTGTGATTTTGATAATAACAAATATTATTAGCTGCCTGTATATTTTGCCTGGTATTTATAAGGCATATTTGTTTGTGTGTATACTAACATTTCATATACATCATGCACCATTCAATGAAAATTTAGGACTCAATATTAGGTAGAATAAGGTGTGTTGAAAGATCTTATATCTTTTATTTATTTATTCTTTGTTTTATGAGTCAAGTCCTATAAGGGTGTAAACTATCCTGGTCACCATGCACACTCACACTAGGAGAAAAAATATTTTAAATATTTTGATTTTTATATAAATCATAATGTATGATTTAGATCCTATTGTATGATATATAATTATAAAAATTAATTATAGTATTTTATTTATCTGAGGAAAAAATTTTGAAATATAACAAATAGTGTAGTATGAACACCACATCGTATTGAATGATTTGTTATAATCTAAAACCCCACCATTCATTAAATTAGGAAAAATTTTGAATTTAAAATTTTGATCTATTTATTCTAACTATAAAAGTTGAACGAATTATATTGCACTAACTATACTTCATATAGTACAAATAATGAAAATTTGAACTGATCATACTATATTAACCGGTGATTATATAATTCTAACAGGTCAAATTTTTGGTATGGTACTCTTTGATCTTGCATTCATGTTGTATGAATGTTTACCACTAAATTGAAATTTTTAGGAGTTTTAGAATACTCTATTTAAGTTTTCTTAATAAACTTTGTGATAGTCCTTTTGGAATTCATTAAATTATATTCTTTTAAAGAAAGCTTGAAGAAAGAGCCTAGAGCTTGGGAGAGAAAGTGTGGAGTTTGTGAGAGAGGGGGAGATCCTTGTGGGTTTCAATGGAGTGTGAGAGGGGGTTCCACATGATTTCTATTGTAAACATGCACCTGAGTTCCTCCATGTATCAAGGTTTATCTTAACAAAAGATTTATGAAGAAGACGTCTTTTGTGTCAAAAGACCCAGCTGCTCAATCGTACCTAGGAAGGTGAAAGTAATTTAAGGTTTTTTGCCTTCAACAGAAGGGTGACAAATTATTTTAGGTTCTCCTCCACAAAGCGGTTGAGAAAGAATTTCAGGATCTTTTCCTTAATAAGGAGGTTGAAAAATGATTCAATGAGGCTTAAGACCCTCCCTTGAACTTTCTTAAAGCACCAGTTATCTTGTATATATATATATATATATATATATATATATATATTGAAGATGAATAATTAAGGTTATAGAATACATATGGATAGAATAAAATTAATAATCATAACAACCTATATTAGGAATTAATAATCATACTAAATCTTACAATAAAATCATTAATATTATAAGAATATTTTAACCAAAAATGATATTCAAAATCAATAACTATGTACTGCATGAGAATAAAAAGAAAAATAAATGTGATAAGAGTTCTTAAAAGAAAAGAAAAGAAAAAAAAAAAAAAAAAAAAAAAAAAGAGAGTCCATCAAAAATTGGTATTAGATAAAACCTTAGAGTTTGACTACAATCTTATACTTAAATTCACAAAGGATAAGATAGGAGAACTAGTACAAATGATGATAAACTAATAAAATTTTAATTTTAACTACAAACACATCTAATCTTTAAGTTGTAGTATTCAATTCAGAACTCAAAAGCCAATGATAAGATTCATGATATATAAAATCAAATTAAACAATAATTAGCGTGACTAGTTAGGATAATTATTAGCACTTTTCCAAACTAGAATTATAACTATATTCATTTTCATTACTTCTAGAATGTGATATATTATCCTATAGTTAGCAATTTTAAATTTTCAATTTTTACTATGGTTATTTAATTATTTATAATTATAGATTTCAATATTTATTTGAGGAGAAGTAAAATTTTAGGCTTGGGAGAATTTGATAAGTGTAATTTTTGTAGTGTTTTACATTTTTTATTTTCAGTAAAATTTTTTTATTTTATTTATTTTTTCATAGAAATAAAAACTTAGGAATGGAAAAAATTCGAAGGAGTTTACAACACCATGGTGTCCAATGAATAATGTCCCAACACCACCTTTGGACATTGCATCACCTAGTTCTTTGTTTACAAGCACTGCGACGGCAACACATCCACTACCGTAGTACTACAAACAAATTGGCATTAAAACATTAGGTTGGCTATGCCATATTCTTTATTTTTAATTGCTATGGTGCCATAATTTATAACACCATGGTGCTATTTTTTTTCACTCGAGCATCGCAGCACTTAAATGTCAACAGTGCTGTGGTTTTATAGTTATAACTTTCAAGGCTCACATTCTCTCAGTGAAGAGACTCGACTGCTCACCAAGTAAATGATCCATGTCAGCAAGCTTCGTGGTGGTTAAAAATTTTAGTTTTGAGGTGTTAGTTCACTTCAATGGCATCACGACACAACTATTTTAAGTGTTGTAGTGCCATATGCCTTTTTGTGTTGTCTTATAAATAATCAAAGTGTTACATTTAAAAGATAGTTCAATTGTTTAAGTAAAATTCAATATTACCTTTTAGAATACTTTTCTAGTTTCCTCTTAAAGTAAAATCTAAGGGAGGCTATAGAAGTATAAGATACAATCATTTGGAGTTTTTAGCTTGTGTTTCTTTAAGTAACTCTATAAGTCAAGAGAGAAAGAGTCTAGAGGAGATATGTTGATCCTTTTGGTGATATCACTCTCTTGTATTTTTATTCTTCAATTGGTTTAACGATAATGAGTTTCCTTATCTTTTATTTTGTATATGGCTAATTCTCCTATTTTGGATTAATGATTTAAAGTGCATAATAAATACTAATAAAGTATCTTGATCTATAAATGTAAATGATATTTAAAAAATTATCACATTCTTAATTTAACACACAGTTGAAATATATGTAATTAAATATAATTTGATGTATAGCCTTGATGGAGGAATGAAAAATAACGAGGAATTTTGAGATAAAATGATTGCATATCTAGACATACGATGTCAAATGTTCTAGGTTTTTAAGAAGATAATAAAACTCTAGTAGGTCAGTAGATTTCCTTTTCACTACTATAAGTTTGACAAAGATCTACATATGCATTTTCATTGAATCACATCTATAATTAATGGTCTCGTCAAGAAAGATATAAAATTTACACACATTAGTCTAAAACACTTTAATTAAATATTATATCCAATATTTTACTATTTTATTCATGATAGAGTCTCCATAAATATCATTTTTATTTTAGTGGGATAATTATTATAATTATAGTAAATGGTAGTAGTTCATTGCAAGTAAGCATACTTCCTCATGGGTTTGACACCATACTCTATAACTTTATTACTTAATTAAGTGTATATACTTGTGTATATTAAGTAGGTTTATAATATTTTTATATCAAAGAAAATCTAAGAATTATTTAGGAGTGATAGAGCCCTAGATTTTTATATAATTGAAAATATCACTCTATATCCTTCATCAACCATCAAAAGTTTACTCCATATACAAATCTTTTTTGTGATATGCAACATTGTAGACATAAAAATTTGTTTATAAAAAAATGATCATCACACCGTCAACTATCATAACAATAATTCATAATTATAATTCTAAGTTAGGGCTCAAATTTTTTGCATAGGATTGGATTGAAATCCAATCAGCAACGAAAAGCAAACTTATTTTTTACTACCATAACTATGCTAGAGTATGTTGATGTAGGAAACAAGAGTGTTCAATCCCCTATTAAAACTAAGCTTTTTATTCCTCTCTTCGATTTATCTAGAAAACCATGATTCAAGTTATACATGTATTTGAATCTATGGAGCACTTTCCCTTACCTAAAGGTTCTTATTCTTGTTTCTCACAAACCATTTGTAGCTTTAATTTATTAAGAATTGTGACACTATTTAACTTTAATAAAATAAATTTTTCTACATTTTAAAATATGGACAAATGATAGGCTTGCATTATTTTTCCAATATTATTTTTGTTATTCGATTGAATGTCAGGTATGCTCAATATGTCAATGGGAAATAACAAATCTTTTATTTCTCATTGAACTTTCTTAATTAGCAACCATTCCTTCTACTAACTTGATTGGTAAGTTTTACTTTTTGATGTTTAACTATGTAGTTCATGTATATGATGCAATGTTATTTTACAAAAATAAAAATTAAATTATTTAAAAACTCATAAAATATTTGACTCTATCTTTTCCACTTTATATAATTTTTTATATGTGCATCTCTATGTATATCTAAAGAACTTTCATTCATATATTTTGTACCTAAATTGTGGATGATGGGTCTCTCGATTTTCCCTTTGACACATGGATTTAATGTTCTTTCAATCTATGAGATATTTTCTTCTAAGTGGATGGATAAATTTGTAAGTATTAGTTTAATTCACGTGTTTCAAATTTTGTAAGCATTCTTCTAATCTATTCAAGAAGAAATTTTCACAGTGAATGCTTTGTAAAAGCATACATAATTTTTTTAAAAAATATTTTTTTTGATATTTATAATTGTCAGGCACCAGATTTAAGGAGAATGGAGATTGCAATCCTAAAGAATATCAATATTTCCACTCATCAGAAATTGTATTAGAATTTAGTTGGTGTTCTTGTAGGATATTTCATCATCTTTTAATATTCATTAAATAATTTACTTCATGTATCTATATCATAAGTCATATAACAGTATTAATATTTGTGTTAGCATGGTTAAAGCTTGTTGTTATGTATTTGTCCTTGCTAGAGTTGATACGAGGAGCGAAGAAGTAATAACTTTGTAATTTTTTTTTTTTGTAGAAGTTATTAAATAGGTGTTGATGCTAATTGAATATTATAGCTGATCATTTTGTAGACATTAAGACATTATCATTAATGTTTTTATAAATCATATTTTGTATTTTAATTGATAGAGGTATTTGTTAAAGTATATAAATGTTGACATCATTTTTGTATGAGATAATCAAGACCAATCTAGATCCTTACTTTATTGATCTATTGGTTGATAAATGCTCGAGGTGTCAACCATCTAAATTTCAATTTAGAACTCAATATATTCAAGATTCAAATCAATCTCGACTGAAGATCAAACAAGACCTCAAACCAATCTAGACCTTAGATTAATCTAGACTCTAGATATATATAGATTTAATCAATTCAGTATCTTGCCAAACTCCAACACTATCCATTCATTTACATTCACTTATATGATTGTTACTTACATGGAAAATTCAAATTCAAGTATTCAAATCCAAAACCTAGACCAAACCCAAAAATCCAGATAAAATACATGGCTAAAAGTGATATATTCTAAAAGCCTTTTTCAATTATTTTTTCAAACATTTAAAGCCTTAGTAAAATGACCCCCAAATCATGATCTATGAATTTTATATTAAATAGGCATGTAAATATATATATATATATATATATATATAATATAGAGCCAAAGACTTTTGGATGCAGGTGAAACGACAGAACTAAACACCGAAGACTCAGAGAAAAATGGCTTAGTTGGTGACGATAGCGATGACTTATCAAGCAAATTGGAAAGCTCACTAAAATATAAGCATCAACAAAAGTGGAAGAAAGGTAAAAATGGTAAGAATTTTAAGATTTCTTCTGATATAATTTTCTTTGGATGTAGGAAACCTGGACACATGAAAAATTAGTGCCCTAATTTGAGAACTAAAAGAAAATGGTAAAGCTAAGCAAATTATAAAAATGGCAAATAATGAAAACCAAAAAATCTCCTAGGCCGACTAGCTTCTAAATCATCAGACCATGAGCAAGATGATATTTAAACCATTGTTTGTGTACTTTATTTTTCTGTGTTTGCATGTTTTGTTCATTTTTGTGTATTTTCTATTTATTTTATTTATTCTTTTTCATTCTTTTTCTTTCTTTTATTTTTTGTTAATTTTTTTTTTGTCTTTACTTTTTCTTTTAATGTAGTGTTTTCTTTGATCAATACACACATCCCTATTTATAAAATAAAAAATAAAAAAAATAAAAAATTGACCTCCTATTTTTCTTAAATTCTTATGTAAGTTGTGGTTGACTTCTTTAAAAATAGTCAAAGGATGAAAATTCATAATTTTGACTCTAAATCTCTGTTTTCTAAAAGTGGTTATTCTACTTTTTATTTAAAAACTTCATCATATTTTAAATTAGATTTTGAAACTAAACTTTTCATCTCCCTATATTTTATCTATTGCATAGGAATCTTTTGCAAGTTGTTGAACTTTTCTCATAATTTTCTTAATCAAGTAGTTCATTGTGTCAATAAAATGAGTTTACTTTTATTTTTAAAATTTTAAAAATGTAGCAGATTAAAAAAAATGGCCAATGATGCCAAATAAAAAAAAAAAGTTGCCAATGACGCCAAATCTAAAGATGCGCAATGACACCAAATTGAGAAAGATACATAAAGTGTATCAAAAAGTAAAAGATGCACAAAGTGTGCTAAAAACTGACAAGAGGTATAAAATGAGCCCACAAAGTGTATGCTTACTTTTTTTGTGCCGCTTCTCTTTTTGATAATATCAAAGGGGGGAACGTACTGTTGTATTTGTATCTTTTAAAAAAAAATTAAAAACAACAAAAAAAAAATTGATTTCCCCTATTTTTTAATGTTTTATTTTAGTAAGGTGGAGATTAGGAGAAAATCTTTTCATTTTTACAAATTCAACAAGTAATATTTGTCATCATTAAAAAGGGGGAGGTTATTGCATATCTATTTTCATATATTAGAATTTTGTAGATAGCAAACATTTTTTGATTTTCTATTATAGCCTTGCCTACTAACTTTTTAGGTCCACAAGATCGAGTGCAACTTAAGCCAGCTCAAGATTAGGTATATTAAGTTGGAGTCAGTTTATATTTTTTCCCTTTCTTGAGTCTATTGTAAATAATGTGGTTCCTAATGCTAAGTAACCTTGCACACACACACCTTGAGAGAATTTCTGACTATTTCCTAGAGTTTACTATTTTTTGTAACATCGTCTGGGATGATATTTATATCGGCCTAGATAATTGTTTCAAAAAATAAAAACCCTAATTAGGGCATCCTTGTTACGGTAGCCATCATTAAGCACATCGTCTTGGAATATTTTGTATCGGTCAGGATTATAGGCTCAAATCAGAAAGAATTTACCGCTAGATCTATTTAGGTATTGCTTATTTTTGTACATCGCCCGGGGCATCGTCGAGGCCATCAGCCTAGACGATCTAGCATAATTTTTCCTAAATTAAATTTGTATTTAAGGAAAGCAATTCATATTTGATTACATGATCACATTCATAATTAATTTGGTAATTAAGGAAAGCAATCAAGGTTTGATTGCTCGATCATATCGTCCTGGATGATCACAGGATCGACCTGGATGATCAATTCAAAAACCTTAGTTAATTCTGGAGAATCAAACATCGGCCAGCATCTATTTAGTGCAATGTTCTATATAATATTCAATGATTTGTACTAATCATATAGGATGATATACTATCGGCCTAAACAATATGAACAAAAACTTTCTGATCATCTTAAATTGTTCTGGCTGATTAAGCTAAATTTTAACTAATCGTACAAGATGATATTTATATCACCCTAGATGCTAAAGTTAGTTTGTTGCAATTAAGAGCTATTCTGAAGCTCTTCTATACAAGATGTCTTATTTAACCCAAGAGAGAATCTTTTGCTGTTATCCAAACTAGAGAGAGCCAAGAGGAGAGGGAGAGTAAGGGATAGAGAGGGGATGTTGTGAGTGGGAGTTTATGAGGGATTTCAAAAAGGTTACTCCAAGCAAGGATCTATCATCATCTTCTCCGATCATCATCCCTAGTTCCTTAGGGGGTTATAGAGAGGTCTACTTTAGCATTTGATCAAGGTTCTCTGCCTGGTTCAGGAGAAAGCAAAAGAAGTTGGGTTCTCTGCCTGCTTTTGGAGGAAGCAAAAGGATTTGGATTCTCTGTCTTACCTGGGTTGGTGGAAAGGAGGTTTGTACAGGCTTCTCCACCTTGCTGTGGGGGAAAAAGGAGAGACACTGAGTTTAGTACAATACTCGGAGGGCGCCTACGAAGAGTGGACGTAGGTCGAGTTGACTGAACCACCATAAATTTCTAATTTTTTTATTATTGCTTCCGCATTTAATTTGCATACTTTATTTTCTGTGATGAACTTTGATTTAAGTTTTAGTTTTGATTAAAGAAGTTTTTAAAATACTAATTCACTCCCTTCTTAGTTAGCCTTGGGACTAGTTCACTAGGGCTTAACATCTCTGTCAAACTTTCAAGTAATATCAGAGCATGATTCATAAAATGTAGTTTTTGAAAAATTTTGAATTTCGATCAATGGCTAACATTTGTAATCATAATACTATAGAAGGATATTCTATTACACGACCACCTTTGTTTGTTAATATTACATTTGATTTTGGGAAAATTTGCAGGTTTATGTTTTTGCAATCAATTGATTATCGCATGTGGATGCTTGTTAAGGATGGTTATACACCTCCTTCTCATGAAATTAATGGCATTAAAATTGAACTTCTTTTTACTGAATGGACTTTTGATGAAAGTGACTTAGCACAACTTAATACAAAATGCTTCAACTATTTTTTTTCTTTGAAATCAGAAGTTTTTTTCCTATTTCAACTTGTGCAACATGTAAAGAAAATTGGGATAGATTGTATATTACTTATGAAAGAACCAATGAAATTAAACAATCTAGGTTGAATATTTTATTGCATGACTATGAACTTTTTTGTATTAAACCTTCTGAATCAATTTCTGACATGTATATTAAGTTTACTCAAATTGTCACCTCACTGTATGCTTTACGAAGAGAGTTAACTAATTATGAAAGAGTAAATAAAAATTTTAGATGGTTGCCTTATTTTTTTATGTTAAGATCACTATAATTACTGAATCTAAAGATTTAAATACTTATTATGTTGATAATTTACTTGGATCACTTATTGCTTACGAGCAATGGGTGAATCAAAGAAACCTTGATGGAGGTGATAAAAAGAAAGAGAAAACTGTGGCGTTTAAGACCAACAACATGGACACTGATTCTTTCAGGTCTAAAAGCGATGATGTTGCCTTCATCCCTAGGCAATTCAAAAGCTTTCTAAGGAAGAATAACAAGTATCATCAGAATCGGAAAAAAGGTAAGGATAGAAAAAATTATAAAAGTTCTTATGATGTTATTTGTTTTGAATGTAGGAAGCTTGGATATGTTAAAGCTGATTGTCTTACACTTAAGGAGCACCCTGTTTGAATAGTTGCTATTTGAATGAGTTATATTTATGCAACTTATGTAGTTTTGATGATTCCAAACATTATTGTTCAAATGTATAGTTATCTCCTAACAATTTCAGAAGATTTGCACTTTACTGGACTCAACACACCCAAGCAAGAAGAAGGGTGAGGAGAAACCTAAATACAGGAAGGACAAGAAGCAGAACCAAAAGACTTTTTGGGCGGATTCTGCATCTGACTTATCTGATATTGAAGCTGAAGAGGAGATAACAAACTTATTCTTAATGGGTAATCATCTTGGCCAATATAATCAAAAAAATGTATGTGAACCAACCTATGATCAATTACTTAAAATTTGTGAGAAAATTCATGCAGGAAACTTAAAAAATTGCATGCTACTTTAAAATTGGAGTTTTTGAATTTACGAAAAGAGAATGAAGTTTTAAGTAAAGAACACACTCAACTTGATAGCAATAACTTGTCTTTCTAAATTGATTGTTGAGCATGATTATTTGAAAGCATCCTACACTTCACTTAAATCTGATATTAAAACTTATATTAACGAATATGAGCATAAGGAGCACTATTTGATTGTTTCCCTCCCTCTAGCCTCTTTTAATGGTATAATTTTCTTTTCTAAATAAAAAGTATATCTCAAATTAATAACGGGTGTTTACAATTGAGATCTTTTTATCTTGCTACAGTAATCTGTCTTATATATAATGTTCAAAGTATTTATATTACTTTCAAGTTCTTTGAAATCTTGTCATTACATTTCTCATATGATTTTGAGTCTAGTTTGTGGCTTATTATTCCTTATGTTAGAGAGTGAGATTTTCTTCTTTAATATCTTCTAGATATACTCACAACTAAGAATTTAAGAGTTTTGAAAAGGGATCTAGCCTGCAAAAACAAAAAAAAATGGCCAATGATGCCAAAAATCAAAAGATGCACAATGATAGCCAAAAAATTAAAAGATACATAAAGTGTATCAAAAAATCAAAAGATGCATAAAGTGCGCCAATCAATTAATAAGAGGCAAAAAATGAGCTCACAAAAAGAAAGCTTTCCTCTCTTTCAAACCTTTAAATCTTAGAAGAATTCATGTGCCACTTGATATTTTCAAATGCTTGATTTCAAATTTCATGATTGTGAAAAATTACTTTGGTATATTATTCTATAAGATATTTTCTTACTAGAACCAAGTTTTGAATGGATCTCTTTTTCTTATCCAATTGGTTTGTTCTGAGTTAGGTATTTTGTTTTCAAAAGATGATTTTGTCCTAAGAGAAGTCTGAGCAAGGGCTAACATGATCAGATATTCTGACATTTTTAGATTTTGATGATGTTAACTCATTGGTCTTACAAGTCTTTAAATTCAATCACTTGGAGAATTTATCATATTCTTGCCTTGTTTATTTAAAAGAAAGAAAAAAATAAAAAAAATTTTAAAAAAGTTATTTTCGTTTTGTCTATTTTTTTCTTCTATTTTTTTAATTTTATCTTTTACTATTGTTTTTGGGTTTTTTTGGGCATTCTCTGATCATCTCCTTCCACCTCTTGAATTTCATTTTTGGTCCCATCATCCTGGATGTTTTTATTTCATCCTGGATGATGCATTCAATCCACTCCTAACCTTTCATCTGACGGTTAATTTGTTTTCTCGATTTATCATTGTCCTGGATGAAACTATATCATCCTGAACAATCTGATTGTATCTTGCTTTGTTTACTAATCGCCCCGGACAATCCTCTTTATCGTAGACGATGTTGTTAAATCTTTGCTTAATTATGGGTAATCATCCCATACGATCCACCTGCTCATCCTCGATAATACATGTGGTAATGCATTTAAACCCTTTAAATTTGGTCGGTACGATAAATTATTAGTGATCGTCCCAGATGATACACATGTTCATCCTGAATGATACAAGTGGTAATTCTTTAAACATTTTAAATTTGGTTGGTATGATCCATTATTATGCATCATCCTGGACGATCCACCTAATCGGTCAGGACGACCTTCTTTTTCAATGATCGTCTGGCTTGACTCCTTGAGATGATTACCTGTGTCTTCTCATCCCCGATGATGTCTGATCATACTAGATGACTTTACTTCCTTTTTGACCAATCATCTCAGACATAATTATTACACCCGATCAGCCTGGATAATTATGTGATCGTCCTGGATGATCTGTCCGATTCTTTTTATACTGATGCTCTGAAATAGATTTTCTCACACAATCCTTCTTAAACCCTCTTGTGCTCTTAATCACTCTCTATTTTCCTGATTAAGGCCGATGAAAAGAGGTTTTTCATGCCTTCTAGAAGCTCATCGAGGGAAAATTTGGACCTCATTTCACAGAGGCGATCGATCAAGCTGCCTATCTGAGGTACAAGATAGTCGGGATCACTATATCCTACACTGTCAACCCACATATTCTTTCCTATTCTATCTTAGATCTATTTTCTCACACTACTCCCACTTTCTTCCTTACTCTTACTATTCAATTTAATTTAGTGTTACTTTTTGAGTTCTTCTCTAGCCTTCGCATCAATTCCACTTTCAGCGCACTACAATCCTATGTGAATAGGCAACCTGTCAAAATCACTTCTAAGGACTATCAAGAGCTCTTGCATCAATTCCACTTTCAACGCACTACAATCCTATGTGAATAGGCAACCCTGTGTTTCGATCCTAACTATGAATGGGCTCTAGCTAATCCACTACAGGAAAACCCGCTATTATCGACGGATTATATCCGCCGGTAACATGTGAAATCTGATGGAAATCTGGGTTTCCGACGCACTTTCCGGTGGAATGTCGTGCGCAGGTTTGGTTCGCGTCGTAAAAGGACTTTCGGCGTTAAATAATCCGCCAAAAATGTTTCCGTCGTATTTCCGAAGAAATTTCTACTGGAAAAATATTTCCGTCAAAATTTTAATACCCCGGAATTCCAAAAAAAAAAATCAGTGTGTAATGCGGACCTGCCTGCCCGCCTGCCGTGTGAACCGCTCGACCCGCCTGCCGAGTGAACCGACCCGCCCCCGCCTGCCGCGTGAACCAACCCGCCTGAACGCCCGACCCGCCTGTTGCGTGAACCGACCCGCCTGCCGGAAATTAATTTAAGTTCTATTTTAAAATAAAAAATATTTAATTTTTAATTTCCGTTAGAAATTCCGCAGGAAATTTCTTTGGGAAACATTCGTCGGAAAACCAATCAAAAATTATGTTGAAAATTCGTTGAAAAAAATCAGCCGGAACTCCACGGGAAAATCCGCCGGAAATTTGTGACGAATTTACTTCCGCCGGAAATTCTATCGGAAATGAGTTGTTTTCCTGTAGTGATCACTTTTTAAGGAACACCAATACTCCCTTTCATGTTGGAGAGACTAACAGCTTACTCAAAGATTCTAGGACAATCCAACATGTCCTTTGCACTTCTATTCTTCCAAAAACTAGTGATCGCATTCATATCACTCCACTCCTTTCGATCACCACTTTTTACATATTGGCCAGTTGTGAATTTAATGCCTATGATTTTATTTTTTGATACATTGAGCATCTGACTAGTATTTGCAATCTAGGACATATGAGGAAGCCTAATCTTGCCCTAGGACATATCATTGCCTATGTCCTAAAATGCAAATACAACCTACAATAACCTCCCCCACCAAACTTTTAGCTTGCATTGTACTCAAACAACTCCTTTCACATTATTTACAATACTCATCTCCACCAGGAACATGAAGAAGCAGAGGGAGCTGAGCAGGAGGCAGCTCCTATACCTATTTCTAGACCTGCTCTTATCTGCCAGAACTCTGAGCTGGATCAGTTGATGGAGTGATTCGACCAATGGGAGACACGATTTGAGACATACATTAACGCATAGGAGTAACAATGTATTAAGGATGTTTCTCGCTTTAACCCTTACGTATCTCACCAGCAGCACCAGCACGACCAGGATATTGCCTAGTTTGGGGAGCAGTTTGTGACTTTTTTAGTTACTTTTAGCCACTACTACCACCATCACCTCCTCCTTCGGATGATCATGGGCCATCTTTCTTTTAGTCTATTTTCATTATTTTAGTCTTCTCCTATATTTTAATTTATGTGTTGATTTTCTTTTTCCCTCCTTTTTTTGTGATATCAAAAGGGGGAGTAGCTGAACTGTTCTAGTTTATTCTATTTTTTTAGTAATTGTACTATTTATTATATTGTATTTTATGTTGTATAGTTGAACTGTAATTTTATTCACACTGTTTCCATTAAACTGCTTTGAACAACTTTAATTATTTTTTGTGTTTGCCATCATAAAAAAGAGGAAGATTATTGCGAATCAGAATACATAAAATAGAATTTTGATGATAGAAACACTTCTGTTTCTCTACGACTGTCTTGCCAACTAACATTTTAGGAACACAAGATTAAACTATAATTTGAACTAGCTCAAGATTGGGTAGCTTAGGTCAGAGTCAGTTTGTAAACTTTTCCTTTTCTTATGTCCATTATAAATGATGTGGTTCCTGATGCAAAATAACCTTGCACACACACACTTTGGGGAATTTTTTTGACTATTTTTGGAGTTTACTATTTTTTGTCACATCATCTGGGATAATCCCAAAATTTTCCTAGACGAACAGTTAAAAATAGAAACCATTAATAGGGCATCCTGGTTAAGGCAACTGTCATTAAGAGAATCATCCTGGACAATCTTCTTATCGATTGGGATAATAGGGTCAAATCAGAAAGAATCAATCGCTAGATCTATTTAGGTAGATTTTATTTTTGGACATCATCTAGGACTTGATAATACAACACAATTATACCTAAATTAATATAGTAATTAAGGAAAGTAATTAAGGTTTAATTTCTCTATCATACCATCCTAGATGATTGTAGGGTCAGCCTGGATGATCAGTTCAGAAACCTTAGTTGTTCTTGGATGATCAAACATCAGCCAGCTTCTATTCAGGGCGATGTTCCTGATGATATTCAATGATTTATACTAATCATATAGGATGATATACTATCGACCTGGATGATATGAACCTTATGATCATCCCAAATCATCCTGCTGATTGAGCTAAATTTATACTAATCATACATGATGATATTTATATCATCCTAGATGATAAAGTCTGTTTGTTTCAATTAAGATCTATTTTGAAGCTCTTTTATATAAGATCTCTTATTTAAACCAAGAGGGAATCTTTTGTTATTGTTCTGACCTGAGAGAGCAAAGACGAGAGGGAGAGCAAGAGAGAGAGAGAGGATCTTGTGAGGTGGAGTTTGTGAGGGGTTTCATAAAGGTTGCTCCAAGCAAGGATCCATCATCGTCTTCTCTGGTCATCATCCTTAGTTCCTTATAGGGTTATAGAGAGGTTTGCTTCAGCATTTGATCAAGGTTCTTTGCCTGCTTCAGGATGAAGAAAAAGGAGTTGGGTTCTTTGCTGGCTTTTAGAGGAAGCAAAAGGAGTTGGGTTCTCTGCCTCACCTAGGTTGGTGGAAAGGAGGTTTGTAAGGGCTTCTTCACCTTACTTTGGGGGAAAATATGAGACATTGAGTTTAGTGCAATACTTAGATGGCGCCTCCGGGGAGTGGACATAGGTCAAGTTGATCGAACCACTATAAATTTATATGTTCTTTATTATTACTTCTGCATTTAATTTCTGCACTTTATTTTCTGTAGTGAACATTGGTTTAAGTTTGTGATTTGATTAAAGAAGTTTTTAAAATACCAATTCCCCCCCCCCCCTCTTGGTTAGCCTTGGGACTAATTTATTAGAGCTTAACATCCTTATCAAACTTTCAGTTGATATCAAGGCTGAGGTTGTTAACGTGGTGGGGTATGGTGGATCAGGAGTTATTAAGCAAAAACGAAGGAACTTAGGTTCCTTAGTCCTTTAAATTCTTCAATAAGGCATAAAAGCGGCAAATTTTAATAAGAAAAGGAGTGGGGGTCCTTCCCCCTTAATGGGAAAGGAGTTCTTTGGACTTTTGGAATTGTAGATGGGCCAATAAAAGAGAAGTCTCTCTTTATTTAAAGGAGTTTGTTAGAGATTATGATATGTTTTTTGCTGGTATTGTTGAAACAAAAATATCCTCAATTGATAGATGTGAAGTTAGATAAGTTTTGGGTGACAATTGGGATTTCTTTTTGGTTCCTTCTAAAGGTTTTTTTTGGGGGGGGGGGGGGGGATTTTGGTTTTATGGAGGTCAAATTTTGCTTCCTTTTCTTTGGTTTATTCCTCTTCTCAATATGTTATTGGGATGTTGAATATGGCTAATAAAGGTACTTGGATTGTCTATATTGTTCATGGTAGTAAAGAGTTGTATAATAGAAGAAAGTTATGGGATTGTTTGGAAAGGCATTTTAATGTGGATTATCCTTCTGTAGTGGGGGGAGATTTCAATTTCATCTTGTCGCAAGAGGAGAAGAGAGGTGGAAAGAAATTCTCTTTCTCATTAGGACCTCAAGAGATGAAAGCTTTCATAAATTCCAATGATTTTCATTGGCGGGGGGGGGGGGGGGGGGGGGGGGTGTGGTTGGTTGGACTGAAGTATACTTGGTGTAACAATAAAAGTGGTAGTGCTCACATTTTGGAAAGGCTTGATAGATGTCTTTTGAATTCTAAAGATTTGGAGGTGGTTGATCAGGCATATGTTCGCCATTTGGCTAGAATTGCTTCAGATCATTGTCCCATTATTTTGAGGATCTTTAACAAGAAAGATTGTAAAAACAAAATTATGCATTTATAGGATGTTTGAATCTCTTATCTTGCTTCAACTATAGTGGTGATTAAATCATGGAACAAAGCAATAGGAGGTGATGCTATAAATGTACTCAACAAAAAAAAAAAAATCATAGAGTTCTAAGGGCAAGGGCATTTTTTTTGGAGAAGAACTAAGCTGAAAAACTTAATAGAATTGAAGGAAATTTTGAAAAGAGATATTGTTGATCTTCAACGGGAGGAAGCTAACAGCTTTCTGTCCAAGAATAGCCTTGTGATGCTTAGATCAAAGATTAATAAATTAAATGACACATTTTCTTATTTGAATACTTGGTGGACACAAAGGGCTAATGTGAAGTGGATTGAAGAAGGAGATCTAAATTCAAATTTTTTTCACAACTTTGCTAATGGAAAAATAAATGGTAATTTTATTTACCATGTGAGAAATGGTGATGGTTTTTTAGAGGAAGATCAATTGGCTATTGAAGACATCTTCTTTAATTTCTTCATCAACAAATGGAGATTTAGAAGCTACAATTTGAAAGGTTGGCCCTCTACTTTGTCTTTTTTAAGTAATGAAGACTTGAATCTTTTAAAATATGATTTCTCTTTTAAAGAAGTGGAACAAATTATAAAAAAATTGGGAAAATAATATTTGTCCTGGAGCGGATGGTATTTCATATTCTTTTATTAAGGCATATTGGGCTGTAATTGGTAAAGATGTATGTCAAGCTATTCTTCAATTCTCATATTCTCGTAAGATGTGTCCCAAATGAAAGGAGACTTTGGTTGTGCTCATTCTGAAAGTTAATAATCCACTTTTTCTTTCTAATTTCCAGCCTATTGGTCTTTGTTTATCAATCTATAAAATTGTGGCTAAGATGTTATTAAATAGATTGATGAAGGTTATTGGCAATTTAATTTCTGATGAGCAAGCAGCTTTCATTAAAGGCAGGTCTTTATCATATCTTTTACTTCTTGCTCAAGAGCTCTTTTATAAATTTAGATATTCCAAGTCTAAGAAGGGATTTGTGGCAATCAAAGTTGATATGGAGCAAGCTTATGATAATATGGCTTGGACTACTCTTAGACAAATTTTGGAATACTTTGGATTTCCTCTTAAGTTTTCTCACCTTCTGTGGAGTGTGTACCAGATCTAAAGCTTTCAATTATTTTTAATGGAAAATTTTTGAAATAGATTGAGGATAAAAGTGGATTTAGACAAGGTTGTCCACTTTCACCATATTTATTTATTTTTTGTTCTCAAATCTTGGCTAATAGTTTTTTTCAAAAAGGGAGGAATCTGGGATTAAAGCTACATCATCTACTCCAAGAATTTCTCATCTACTATTTGCTGATGATGTTCTTATGTTTTCAAAAGCAAAATATCATATATTTAAAGAAGATTAAAAGTATTATCTATATTTATTGTAGTTGGACTGGTCAAAGTGTGAATATCAAGAATTCTATTATATTTTTTGTTAAATTTGTGAACCATAGTAATAGAAGAGCTATTTATAAATTGTTTGGCTATAAGGAGGTAAAAGAGAAGTGGTATTTGGGTATTAATTTTTCATTGAGAAGGCTTTCATTTGCTAATTTTAGTTTTTTTGCCGAAGAAATTTCTTGTAAAATGAGTGTATGGGGAAACAAATTCATATTGTTATTAGGGAGGCTATTATTGATTAAAACTATTGTAATGGCTTTGTATGACATTCTTTAGTTCCTTTGATCCTCGTAAAAGGTATTATAAGATGCGTAGAAATTTTCTTTGGAATAACCATGCTGGTGATCATTGTTTACATTATATTGCATGGAGTGAACTTTGCAAACGGATGAATGCTAGAGGTATAGGAGTTCATTCGGCAGTTTCAATTATTGGACCAGTGAGAGCAAAATTCATTTTGAATTTCTTTAATAAACCAGACTCTATACTCTATAAGTCTTTATTGCCTAAATATGGTTTTGATTATTTTCAAGATAATTTCAGGAGGAACGGATCTATCACTTGGAAAATTTAAAGAGTGGAGCTATAGCTCTTTGGCCTTTGGTTAGATGGAATATTGATTTTGGTATTTTAGATAATACCGTAAGAGATATATGGGTCTTTGATGCTTCCTTTAATAAATCGCCAACATTCATTGCTATTTTGGATGAAGAACTTCCAACGGTGGATAAATTTATTATGGATGGTAATTGTAATATTGTTGACCTTCTTAAATTCTTTTGGAAGCCTCTAGCTGAAACTATTTTGCAAATACAACTTTATCTATAAATATTAAATGATAGGTTAGATCTAATAAGGAAGTTTATTGGAAAATCTATTGCAATAATGGCATTGGGTAGTGCGGTTGAAGAATTACCTGAAGTTGAGTATTGGAGGTGGATGAGGAAATTGAAATTGCCACCTCAATTGGAAATAGTATAGTGGCGATTATGGAACAATGCTCTACCATCATCTGATTTATTATTTTTTCAGAAGAATTTTGGATTGTTATTACTGTTCGAGAGGATGTAATATAACATAAAATTAGGAAAAAAAATTTGGCTGTCAATTGCTCTAAACTTATTCAAGTTATTGCTTTGGTTAAAAAATGGGGCTTTCCAGTTCCTTTTGTTCTCCTCACTAATGGATTGCAAGGATAAATTGAATGTGTTATCTATTTAAAATCCTTTTATAGAAAATTTTTATTGTTATTTGGTCTTTTATTATTGGAAAAGTAGGAAAAATGTTATTCATCATGGAAGTGAAATTGGTTTGGTTTCCATTATCTCTAATGAAATTAGTTTTGCATCCACCTCTTTCAAGTTTAATCTTTATTTGGATCACTAGGGTGTTAATCAGCTTTCTATGTTGTCTTTATAATTTTGGCACCCTCCTCCACCTGAATGGATTAAAGTTAATATCGATGCAACTGTAATGCATTCTAAGGAGGCTGGTGTGGGAGGTGTTTTTAGAGGCCATAAAGGGAGATTTCTACTTGCTTTTGGGTTTAAATATATTCTTTGGGATAGTGGATATTTGGAATTACTGGCTTTTTTATCCTTAAAGAAAGTAATTCAGGAGTGGATGATTGAAGCTAGAGGTATCATTATTGAAGGAGTTAATATCAATATCATTAAGTACTTGCAAGGCTCAGTTGGCAAGGTGGCTTCGAAGGCTAATGTAGATATGGTGGAAGACTTGTCCTTTCATAAAGATTTTGATAATATTTTATTTCATTTTCTAATAGAAATTGTAATAAGTTGGCCGATTTTTATGCTAACTTTGCTTTTGATGGGGATTTTGTTTGGGATGACCTTGGATGTAATAATGTTCATCCTTCTTTCTTTTATTTGTTAAAGGAGGATTGTGATAGGTTATCTATCACTTAGTAGTTTGTAATAGGTTTGTTTTTATTTAATGCTTATTGCAGTTTCTAAAAAAAAAAAAAAATATTTTGGTTTCTATAGAAAATATAACAAATAAAATTACTAAATAGCATACAGATAAATACAAATTAACATAAAAAATGGTTGCTAATATACACAATATTAATGAAGAGTAGTATTTATTGGTCACTAATTTAGAAACATAAAAAATTTGGTTCACTAAAATCCTCAGTGACAAGGTAACTGCGATATACCAATGACCCAAATATTTTTTGTTGTTATTTTCTTTAGCATCCAATTATCATTTTTAGTGACCAATTTTAATGGTCGATAATAATCTATTATTTTGAAGTGATTAATTTGGTTGGTTAGAGTTCTAAATATTACACCCAATTTGATTATTACTCAAGTTAAAATTAGTGTGATTTCTCGCGCTAGGAATTTAAATATTCAAGACAAGGTTATTAGGTTAATTATTAATAGCATTTAGGGATTCAATTTATGATGCATTTGGGTTATTAGAGGATCCAAAAACATTCTCTTTAACTGGCAAAGGTGTACTCTAGGATGAACTTACTTCAATATTATCTAGCTTCCTAAATATAGTAGCTACTTATGCATTTAAGATATATAGGGCATCTTATTCATATACACTAGCTACCATTCTAATGCTAACTCTTTAAGGAACCATTAAAAATTATTGGAGGTCATTTCTTCAATCATAGCATAAGCTTCGTCAAATGGTTTTGACATTAAAGATCAAGTATAACTTAATCAATAATGGATCAACAAGAGAAAACTAAACCATTATAAAATGTCTAAATAATAAGTTAATAGGGTAATCCTTAGTGAGGAAACTTCCTAAGATATTCTTTGAATCTTTTCCAAGCCTCATAAATAGATTCACCATATAATGGAGAAAATGAATTAATGTCATTTCTATGTTTTGCTTTCTTAAATGGAGAAAGTATTTGGCCAAAAACTTGAGATCTAGGTCATTCAAAGTAGTGAATGCGCTTGGGGGTACAAATTTAACCACATTTTAATTTAGACTCTTAATTAAAAAGGAAATAACATAATTCTAACTTTATCATCCGATACACAATTATATTTAAATGTTAGTCATATTTTTTTAAAAAAACTAGCTATATGTAAGTTAGGATCTTCTATAGGGGTTCCCCTAAACTGAGAATTTTGTACCATTTAAATTATTGCGGGCTTTATCTCAAAATTGATAGCTTGAATATTTGGTTTATTTATGCTTTGGTGAATACCTAAACCATAAGATTAGTATATTCCCTAAGAGGTTTATGTTGATAAATTTCCTGATTTGTTCTTCCATTTTAAAATCTTATCTAGAATTGTTTAGGCTTTCTAATTTTTGTAATAATTTTTTTTTTCAATTTCAGCATCAAACACGATTTCTACTATATATTCTTATTATGCATGTAACAGTAAGCAAGATAAAATAAAATTATATCATAAAACACAATTTAATAATTAATAATATAACTATAATAAATTTTAACAAATTAAGATATGATTGACAATACATAACAAGTAAAATTAAAAATAAGTACAAAGTTGCGCAATTCGTTCCACTATATAAAGTGCAAGAAAGGATAATTAACTTCAAAACCCCAATAGTTGTACTAAAAATTAGACTAATTTTTAGTTTCACATAATACTTATCTTTTTAAATATTATTTATTATGCTATAATGCAAATCATATTCTACAAAAGTATGCATGGCATGCAAGTAATAAAGTGATGGACTATGGTTCCCATGAGGATTTAATATTACCCTAAATTACTCTTGCACTGCTTATAATAGGTATATTCTTTCATTTTTTTATTTTTTTATTTATTTTTTTTCAATCTTTGTGCTAGGGCTTTGCCCTAGCCACCTTTTCTTCAATGTAGTCACCCATGGTATGATGCTTCCACTGACCCATGGTATATTCTTTCATAGGTATATTCTTTCATTTATTTATTTATTTTTTTTCAATCTTCGTGCTAGGGCTTTGCCCTAGCCACCTTTTCTTCAATGTAGTCGCCCATGGTATGATGCTTCCACTGGCCTTCTCTCCACTGATGGTGTGAGAAAGCCCTCACTCATTTTGTCTTCGGCCAACATTTGATGGTTATGCATCTTTGATGGTGGTAAATTATGTTTACTTGGGAGATCCTTGCTATTTAAGTGGTAGAAATTACTCTATAGTTTATTGACACCCTTTACGATGCTTATTCTGTGGAGTCCTTCTCTGACATCAAAAGCCACAACATGTCAGGGGCTATAAGCTATATGGATTTTAGATGAAGAGGTTATTTACTCTTGCTGCTAGTTTCAAATTTTCTTTGGTATGTTATTTTCCCAATGGCAGGCCTTCTTTCATTGCGATTCAAAATTTTTTCTTCAATCCTAAACTAAGAGGTCAGTTTGTGGTCACCCTCATGGATGCTAAGCATGTTTTGATCAAACTTAACAATGATATGGATTTTAGTATAATTTTTGCCCATAGATCATAGTTTATTTTTAATTGTTATATGAAGTTTACCAAATGGTCTCCATTTTGTTACACTATGGTAGATTCCCCTGATTATCCTCATTTTGGATTCTTTCCCTAACCCTAGGCCCTATTTTTTTCTCCCTGCATACTACATGGCTTTGGCCCCTTGTTTGGTTTCCCTCTAATAATGCTACTTTTATTGGGTCCATCAATCCCTTGATTTCTCTGGTGTTAGTTGAGTTAGACATAACTAAGAAATATCATGCTTCAATTTAGTTTGGGCCTAAAAAATTCTATTAGATTCTACATATTTAGATGGAGGAATTTTCTCATTATTGTAATTACTACAAGTCATTGGGGCACATAAAAATTGAGTGTATCATCCTTATTTAAGATGGGATTCACATACTAATAAAAATAATTTGCCTAATATTATTATTATGGATATCATGCATATTGAGGAAAATAATAATGGTAACATAATAATAAGCTGCATGGAATTTTGCTTTTTCCAGATAATGCTTAAGATTTTGTGGTCAGTGAGGGTAAGATTAATTCTATGGAAAACTTAGATCCTTCTACTAGATGTTGTGAGAATCAAGTAGCTTTATCCCCTAATAGGAATCCTGTGGAACACCGACTTATAAATAATTTGAAAAATGTGACCTCTGGTGATACTGGCAAGGGGTTTCTTGCTTCTGTGGATGCTCCAACTATTGTTAGTAATATTTTGGATGTCTTGAACAAGGTGACTATAATTATTTTATCGGTTTCCCCGATCTCTGATGAAGTGGTTATTAATCTGGATGGTGGGAAGCATTTGTTGAACTTGAATTATATAGATCCTATTGACCACTCTGATTGGATTTTCTTTCCATCGAATATTTATTGGGAAGATGAGAAGGAATAATGATGGTATATCTAACTTTTTAATGGAAGATAGTAATTTAAATGTTGTACAAATGGATAATGAGGGATTCATTATTTTTTCTGGCAAGAAAGGTAAGAAAACTAAAAATAATGGTTTCAAGATTTCTATTGGCAGGAGTACTCGTTCTAATGCTCATTCGTGCACTTCTATTAGTTAGTCCCCATTGAATTGTTTGGGTTGTTTTATTGGTGCCTTTTGTCCTATTTTGTTATTTTCTTTATGTTCTTCATTTTATTCTAGTAGGGACCTTAAGCTATTTGGGTTCTTATATTTCATTTTGATTATAGTTTTCCTAGAAGTAGTGGCTCGAGGTCCCTTTAAGACCTTGTATCCTTTTATTATTTGAACATGGAGGCCCCATAACAGGTTTTATAAAAAAAAAAAGGTAGATTCTTTCTATTGTTATTGTGAAATAAAGTAAAAGTACTACTCTTCTCTGTAGAGCTTATTGGAGTATTTAGCTAAGATTACTCTCAACTACAATTTTAATATCTCCTTAAGATCCCATACCCTAACCATCGTATATTTATGCAAGGCAAATTTACATTTTAATTCCCTTATTATTCTTATATTCCTCCATTGAGGCTATATAACATACTATATTTTAAATTAATGCAAGTAATTCTATTTGAAATTTTTACAAGAGAGCAGAGTAAGATTTTTACAAGAGTGGAGAGTAAGATTTTTTTGAAGGAGGAGAGAGAGAGTTGGCCAAGGGAATTTTGGAGGGAGTTATCTACCTATTTGAATTTTGAAACGCGTGGTTGATTGGGAATCAACATAATTCATCCCAAGGGTTTTTGGAATGACCTTAAAATGCAATTAATATGGCAACTAATCAATTTTGATACTAAGGATTTAATTGAGTTATATTGAAATAATTTAAAAGAAAGCAATTGATTTAAATGCAAGAAAAGGGGGATGGCCAAGGCTTTTCAAACATGAATGAAATGAGTTTTGGAAATATTATAATTCAAATTTTTTAATACAAAATTCAAATAAACTCAAATATGGTAGGACAAATTTTTAGAATTAAATGGAATTAATACAAATAATATAGAAATAAATTATATGTTGGCAGAAAATCAAGAGATCCAATGTAATAAAAGACAATATGAAATTTAGGATATTTTTTCAATTATTATGGAAATATTTGAAATTTGAATTTTGCATAAAAGTGGAAATACTTATGTCAAAAATCTCACGAAATTGTTTTTGAATAATCTTTCAAAAAGACTCATGCAAAATTTGGCCACCCATAAATTTCAAATAGTGGAAATCATAAAAAGAATGTAGGAGAGAAAATAATAATAAAGAGAGAGAAAAAAATTCAATTATTAAGCAAGAATAATTCTTACATGTGCCATAAATTAATGTATAAATAATCATTGATAAATAAGAAATAATTGATGTAACTTGAATTAAATGAAGCTTGTCTAAAATGCAAAATAATTGCTTTTTTTTAATAAGAAATATGAAAGTAATGTAAAATATTTTTTTTCAAAAATGATCTTGATAAATTTGATAAAGAAATAATATTTACTATGCAACTAATTTTAATTTTGTGAGCATTATTCGTCATGTTATCCTAAATATTCCAACAACCAATTAGACCACAACCCATTTGGAATTTGGATTTCATGAGCTAGCTGATCAAGCAGAGTTTTACATCTCGATCACCTAAAACACTTAAAATTAATAATTTGCAACTTTCAAAAATATATTTGTTATCATCAAAATCCAACATAAAGAGTCATATGACTCACGGGTTAACAAATTTCATGAGATACAACTTTCACATTTGTTAATATATATTATGTGGAGGAGTACATTCAAATTGAATCTTTTTTTTTTCTCCATCTGAGTGTCTAATACATCAGATATTATTATGTGCAGAGTACGGACAAATAGAACAATTCAGTTTTTTTTACTGTGAACAGTAAAAGCGCAGTTATTGTTCACCACAGCGCTTTTAATTTACTGTTCACCACTATGTTTTTTTATTGTGCTTTAAATATTCACAATCACAAAATCGAACAGTTCTTTGTGTCCGACCTCCACATGTAATAATCTCTCCTAATACATAGATATATTCTTCAAATTGTATTTTTAAAATATGTAGTTTAATTAATAAACATAACTTATTCTCGTAAACTTGCACTCCTAAAATCTAGAGATCTGCCTTGCTAGTTGAAGGAATAGTTGAGAAGCAGGATTGCTTGTAAGGCGGTTTAGATTTTGATGGCAGGTTTCCTGCAAGATGTTTGTGATAGAGTTTAGGAGAACTGAAATTGAAAGAAAATAAAATGATTAAGGTTAAAATATATATGTGCCTTTATTCCATAATTTAAGTGGCGTGGCCGTGGAGAATTAGATAATCCGTTTCTCAAAATCATGAAACTTCCTACAGGAAGTATGTGTCTGTACGTGCCGCATATGGCTAGCTTGCTTAAGCAACAACGTTAGCTTTGTTGTGGGGTGACTTTCAGGTACGTCAGAAAAGCACGTCGCACGGTTTGTAATTAGCTCAAACATTCGGGCATCCAGAGCCGTAACTCGTAAGCGGCAGGTGTATTGTACGCACAGCTCGATGTTTGTACATATAATGCTTATTAATGTTCATTTATTTGTATAATTGAACAAGTTCGAATAAAATTTTAAAAACTGATAATATAAATGAACAAATTTGAATTCGCTTGTTCATTTTTATTTGTGAACATGGTCATTTATTGTAACCAAAGGTTCGCTAAGAATACGTTAGAATACTCATTTAATGATAGCTTAATTTTTTTTTTTTTTGATTTATTCTACATTATTAGGCCAATCTCCCTATCATGTAATCATTTAAAATTTGTGTTAATTATGGAATGTATATGTGTGATCAAAATATTAAATGAATAATTAGATTTATAGATTTAAATATTTTTCTATTAATATTTAAACTTCACTAAACTACGAAATAAAAAATGCTCAATGGACTATGCCAACTTTTTATTATAACCTATAAAACATAGTAATTATGCTATATGTTTAAATTAATATAATCAACCTACTATTAGTTCGGCATGAATGATTAAAGCAAGATTTTGCTTCAAACTCATTAAAATATTAATAAACAAGTTTGAACAATATAGTTCTTTGCTCGACTCAACTCATCTACATTCCTTGTTGCATCTAGGTAAAACATAAAAGTTTATTAAATTTTAAATAAATCTTTACCTTCCCATTATAAATCCTTGTTTCCCATCGAAATGTAGATATATACAAAACTTTACTTTTTTTTACTTATGAAGTTTAGCATGAAGAGCCACCAATATACTTTAGAAGTAGATGAAAATACATTTTTAAGTTTCATGATACTTAGAAGGTATATATTATAAAATCCCCAGACATTTTATGTTGTGTGTTTATTAATGAAAATAGTTGAAAGTCACTTCCTTGAGTATTTATTTATGCTCAGCCCTTGTTCAACTCGACCAAAAAAGAACGAAACAAGAATATATTTTTATTGATTTGTAAATGACTCTACGTATAGCTTTCATTCTACTGAAAAACAGCTAGATTGTTCATATAAAACTTGTTTTTGCCGATTACTTGCAAAGACAACCTAAACCTGCTAGCTTGAATGTTTTCTATTTTCTTCTTAAGATATTAATTGTATTGAGTGGTTGGAGAAGAACCGAGGTAAATTGTTACAATTGTAGATAAAAATGCATATAAGACTTTTTTTTTTTTCTGCAAAACTGGCTTCTTTTAATAAGGAAAATTAAAAATATATATAACAGAAGCACCGTTTAGAATAAGGGGCTACAATGCTACAAAAAAAAATATAAATATTGGTTCTCAAGAAAATAAATTTATATATGTAAAAGAGACTATCGTATGGAAAGCTATGTCTCGACCAAAGTACACTGTAATACAAACTAAAGACAACACCATAATTGAAAGCAAAGAGGATCCATTTCCTACAATGCATCCACTGCTCCCACTTGCTACAATGCCTAGAATTGTAAACTTGTGTTGTAAAATAAGAGGCTATAGAAAGAGGAGTTCTGAAAGAGAAGAGGAACATTTGTAAAAGTCACATTTATTTCACTCTTAAACTTCTTGATTTAACTTCATACATAAACACAAAGATACCGCACCTATTTATACTCGTGACTTCCCCTTTAGGATTGTGCCAACACATTTCAATCCAATGGCTACTATTTAATTTCTAGAATATTCTCCTATCTTCTTTTATAAAAGTCATTAATTGCATATTCTAGAATTCTCTAAATAACACTTTTAGAATATATTTCTAGAATCCTCCAAAACATTAATCATAAAGTGAGATTCTAGAAATTTCTAAGGACTTTTCTAGACTATGGGCTCAATTAAAAGGCCTACTCAATTAAAGGCCCAATTAATCAAGTTTAATTTTTAACACCCTCTCTTAAACTTGATTTGTTATTCTGAGTAATCTTCTAATCTTGATAAAATCTTCATGCTTGAGAGGCATGGTGAATATATCAACTACTTGATTATGAGTCTTCACATACTCTATTTGCACATCCTTTCTTGTGATTCAGCCTCTGATGAAGTGATATAGTGTGTCGATAGGTTTACTTCAGTTATGATAAATAAGATTCTTGGCCAAGGCGATAGCTGACTTGTTATCGACACAAATCTTTGTTGGCTCTTCTTGCAGTAATTTTAACTCCTTCAATAAATTTCAAAGCCAAATGGCATAACATAGACATGAAGTTATAGCAATATACTCAGCTTCACAAGTAGAAAGGACAATGACTGGTTTCTTCTTTGACATCCAAGTGAAAATAGTGTCTCTCATGTAGAACATGAACACCGTAGTGCTTTTTCACTCATCTAAGTCTCCGGCCCAATCGCTTTCAATATATCCAACAAGCTTGAAATCATTAGATGATGAATAAAATAATCCATTGTCAATCATCTCTTTGATATATCGAAAAATCCTCTTGGCAGCCTTTAAGTTAGTAGTAATTGGTGCCTCCATATAATGACTAACTATTCCAATAGCATAAAGGATGTCAGGCCTAGTGCAAGTTACGCAGCGCAAGCTACCAACCAAGCTCTTAAAAAATGTTTGATTAAACATTTCATTATTCTCCTTTTTTTGATAACTTGCATCCACATTCCATCGGAGTGCTTATGGGATTGCAAGCATTCATATTGAATTTCTTAAGTATTTCTTTTTCTTAGCTTTCTTGAGAAATAAAGATGCCTTCATCCTTTTACTTAACTTCAAAACCAAGGTAGTATGTCATTTATCTATTGTCTATCATCTCAAACTCTTTAGCCATCACTTTGTTGAATTCTTGAAACATACTTGGACTGCTTCTAGTGAAGATCAATACATCCATATACAAGCACACTATTAAAATATCCCCATCCTTGACTTTGTTGTAGAGGGCATACTCGTAAGGATTTGTTGAAATTATTCTCAAGGAAATACTTGTCGATGCGGTTCTTCTATGCCCTAGGTGCTTGTTTTAACCCATAGAGAGCCTTCTTTAGCTTCAAAACCTTGTCTTCTTGCCCTTTGACTTTATAGTCTGGTGGTTGCTAAATATAGACTTCCTTATCAAGGACTCCATTTAGAAAGGAAGATTTTACATCCATTTGATGCATATTCCACCTATTTTGAGCTGCCAAAGAAATGATTATTCTTATAGTTTCAAGTCGAGCAACAGGAGAAAATACATCATCATAGTTGATGTCAGCTTTTTGGCTATAACCTTTCGCAACTAATCTTGTTTTATATTTCTTGACATCTCCTTTGGAATTCTTCTTTCATTTGTATACCCACTTCACACCTATTGCCATGTGTCTTGTTGGAAGTGCAGTTAGCTCACATGTATCGTTCTTCTAGATAAATTTCCTTGATTTCTTCGTCTATTGCATCCTTCCAATTCTTACTTTGTGCGACTTCTTGAAAATTCATGGGTTCACAATTGGAAAAGAGGCAAAAGAGAGTGAGATTGTCTTGATTCTCAGTTACCTCATAGATTTCCTATAAAATTTTAAAATGTAGTACTTTTTTGATTGACCATTCACTTGAAGATGATGATTCCTCTTGAGTACTTGTAGTTGGTGTAGTTGGTGGTGTTATGAGCTCATCTCTTTCTTGATCGATCATTGGATTCTCAACTTCTTAATCCTTAAAGAAATTGTAGTAATCTTCATGTGGGTCCCAAACCCATTCTCCTTCTTTATTGAAGATGACATCAAGACTGATGATTTTCTTCATAGTGTTTGGATTGTATAACTTGTACCCTTATGAGTTAGAGTCATAATCGATGAAAACGTATTTCTCGCACTTATCATGTAGCTTACTTTGTTGCTCATCGGGTACGTGCACATGGGCTATGCTTCAAAACACTCCTAGATGAGAGATACTGGGCTTCCTTCCACTCCATGCTTCCTGTTGTGCCATTCCCCACACACTTCTTGTTGAAAATCGATTGGATAACTAAATTGTGCATGCAACAGCTTCGGCCCAAAATTCCTTAGGTGGTCTCTTACTCTTGAGCATACTTCGAGTTATATCAAGGATAATTCGATTCTTTATTTCTGCTACACCATTTTGTTGAGGAGATCTTAGGGCAGTTAATTATCGATGTATACCATTGGCTTCACAAAAATTTTGAAATTCTTTTGATGTAAACTCCCCTCCTCAATCAGATTGTATGGCTTTAATCTTGAGGATGCTTTTTTTCTCCACCAAGGCTTTGAATTTTTTGAATGCTTCAATGCTTTAAAAATTATACCCATGGTTTTCTTAAAAAATCATCTATGATGAGAAGAAAATAATTACTCTTACTAAGAGAGCTATGCTTAATTGGACAACATACATCTGTACGTATGAGTTAAAGTGGCTTTCTTGCTCTCAAATTTGACTCCTTTGGAAAGCACTTCCTGAATTGCTTCCCAAGCAGCCTTCACATATCAGATCTCAGTGTTTGATGTAGGGTGGACTTCTTACCATTTTCTTCTTTGATAATAGCACCAATCCTCAAAAATTAAGATGCCCAAATCAAAGATGCCAGAGCCAAGATGGGTCTTTGTAGCAGTCTTTGAGACACTTGGCAATATCATTTTGAATATTGAGCAAGAACATTTTATTTCTTGACATTGGTATATTGGTAATTAGGTTTCTCATATTATCTATTATAGTAAGGCTTTTATCTTTCAAATGAATATCATAACCTTTCTCTAAGAGTTGACCCAGACTTAAGATACTACTCTTCATATTTGGCACATAAAAATATTGGAAATGAATGGGAGGTTTCAATTCTTTAATCAGATAAGAATATTACCTTTACCATCCATAGCAACCTTGGAGTCATCTCCAAAGGATACATTGCCGCTCACCAACTCATCAAGTTCCACGAACATGTTTTTTCTTCTACACATATGATTTCTTACATCGGTGTCCAGATACCATGTGTTATCTCCACATTTTCATTGTCCTTATACGCCAACAACAAATTTCCATCTTGTTGACTTCTCTCTTCCACATAATTAGCCTTCTCTTCAACTTTACTATTATTTGGAGTTCTATATTCTACAACATAGTGACCAAATGTTTCACACTTGTAGCACATCATTTGAGATTTGTCATACCTTGATCTTTGTTTTCCTCTTCAATGCCCTCTTGTTAAACTTCCTCTTTGTACAAAATTTGCATTTTTGTTCTTGTCATTATTAGAGCTCCACCCTCGTCCATGTCCATGACCACAGCCTAGTTCTTTACCACGACCTCTTCCTTGTTAACTTCTACCATACCCGAGGCTCTCTGCTTTAGCTGAATTAATTTGTATTTTCAGTAGTTTTTTCGTGATAATTTGTTTCTTCTTTTTCTTTTCTTTGTAAGCTTATAAGGAACCCGACCAAGAGATGCTCGATTGTTATAGCCTCTAAGTCTTTGATTTTTCAATAATGGTGATAATATGATCGAACTTTGAATCTTGATATCGAAGGATTTTCTCCATAATCTTTACATCTTCTAGCTTCTCTCCATTTCTTTTGATTAGAAATGGCTAAGACTCTAGTAAAGTAGTCGAAGATGACTTAAACTTCTTTCATATGTAAGGCTTCGAACTCACCTCTTAATATTTGGAGATGCACCATCTTGACTTGCTCAACTCCTTTGTATGAGGTCTGAAGCTTCTCCCAAGCCTCTTTGTCAGATTTCACATTGGAAATCTTCTCAAAAGTGTCATCTTCTAATCCTTAAAAGATTAAATAGAGAGCTTTCTTTTCTCTCTTCCTTGAATCTCTTAGACTATCCTTTTGAATTGGGATAAACTTGACTCATCTTTTGGCTCTTTGTAGCCTTCCTCTACCATCTCCCATACGTCCTGCACTCCAAGAAGGGCCTTCATTTCGATGCTCCAATTGTCATAGTTGCTATTGTTGAGCATTTGGACTTGGCAAGGGATCATACCATTGATCACCATCTTTTTAGGAAGAAACTTTGGCTTTGATACCAGTTTATTGGAAAACAAGAGGCTATAGAAAGAGGAGGAATTCTAAAAGAGAAGAGGAACATTTGTAAAACTCACATTTATTTCCCTCTTAAACTTTTTTATTCTAGTTCGTACATAAACACAAATATACCACACCTATTTATACTAGTGACTTCCCCTTTAGGATTATTCCAACACATTTCAATCCAATGGCAACTATTGACTCTCTAGAATGTTCTCCTATCATCTTTTACAAAATTCATTAATTGCATATTCTAGAATTCTTTAAATAACTATTTTATGACATATTTCTAGAATCCTCCAAAACATTAATCATAAAGTGGGACTCTAGAATTTTCAAAGGACTTTTATAGACTATGGGCTCAATTAAAATGCCTACTCAATTAATGCCCCAATTAATCAAGTTTAATTTTCAACAACTTGATGAATCAGCCATCATATTGACATATGAACAGCACATCCAAACAAAACATATTGTAGCAATAAGATAAAAGAAGTAATAATAAGATATTTCAAGTCCGATCTAGATGAACACTTACTTAACCTTTTTCAGTCAAGCCGAAAAGCTCATGTAGTAACTTTGTTTGGTCAAGCAGAAAAGCCCACGTAGAACAAATTTATTAGAAGAACTGATACAGCAATGTTTTCTGACACGGTTTTGGATTAATTAATCATAATTTCCAAGAAATTGCAGTGAAACAACAACTAATAAGGCAAAAAAAAAAAATCCATAGTTGTAGCACCTAGAAAAATAATAAGAATCAATGAAAAGGTCTCCTAGAATGTGGCAAAAACTAGTACAATCAGTCTACACTGTTAAGAACTAGTATATCTACAGGCAAAATAAATGAATGACAACCATAAATTAATGCTAGAGGTATAAGAAGGAACAATGCAAGCTTGGATTTTGCAAACTATAAGAGAAGTAGTTGCCTCACATTACTTAATCGAAATAAGATAGGTTCAGCCGTTGATTAAGAACAGGAGAAATAGGCATTTTTACTAACATTTCAAGCAGGATAATAATCCTACAGTTAACCATATATGTTTAAGTTTATATTTAATATTTTGATGATTGTAAATAAAATTTAATATGACATGACATGATTGGTTAAGGATTAAAGTAGATGTGAGCTAATGTACTTAAAGTAAAAGTTGAACATCTACAACAAGAGTAAAAGATGATCGGAAGCACATTGAATGCACAATGAAATTAGTGGTCTGATTAATTCACTACCAAAAATCAACCTTATTCGCATCATTTGTTTGTAGCGGTCACAGAACCACTGCAAAAACCCATCTTTTGCATTGGTTTAAACTGCCGACAAATCCCCATAACGTCTGAACTCTTCTCCTCACATAGTTATTACTAATGTTTTGAAAATCAGTGCTATAGGTTATATAAACATCAATTTTCACAACCACTAAAAAAAACTATTTACTCAAATTCTGCACTAATCGATCACTCTCTCCTTCGGTTGTAGCTTGCTTCTATGCCCATCAGATAGTTGCATAATTCGGCAAGCATCCCAACTTCGAATTCACCATCATCGCTAAGACCTGTGTTGCCGAATCCTTTTTGCAATTGATTGACTATCGCATGTGGATGCTTATTAAAGAAGGTTATTCACCTCTTCCTCATGAAATTAATGGCATTTAAACTGAACTTCCTTTTATTGATGAATGGGATTTAGTGCAACTCAATGTGAAATATTTGAATTGTTTTTTTTATGCTTTAAAATTGGAAGATTACATGCATATTTAAACTTGTGCTATCAATAAAGAAATTTGGGATAGATTGTGTATTACTTATGAATGAAGAAATAAAGTTAAGATAAATCACTTGAATATTTTATTGCATGATTATAAACTTTTTTGTATGAAACCTTCTGAATCAATTTCAGACATGTATACTAGATTTACGCAAATTGTCACCTCACTGCATGCTTTAGGAAGAGAACTCATGAATTATGAAAAAGTTAAAAAAATTTTGAGATGTTTGCCTTCTTTCTTTGATGCTAAGATTACTGCAATTACTGAATCTAAAGATTTGAATACTTATTCGATTGATAACTTACTTGGATCATTCATTGCTTATGAGTAAGGGGTGAATCAAAGTAACCTTGATGCAGGTGAGAAAAAGAAGGAGAAAACTGTGGCACTGAAGGCAAACGACACGGACACAGATTCTTCCAGGTTCGAAAGCGATGATATTGCCTTAATCACGAGGCAATTCAAAATCTTTCTAAGGAAGAAGCAAAAGAACTATCAGAAGTGGAATAAATGTAAGGGCAGAAAAAACTTTAAGAGTTTAATATGATCTATTTTTAATACAAGAAGTTGGGACACATTAAAGCTGATGGTCCTACACTTAAGGCTCATCCAAGCAAGGAGAAGGGTGAGGAGAAACCCATGTTCAGAAAGGATAACAATAAGAAGTAGTTTTAAAAGGAATTTTGGGTGGAAACTACTTCTAACTTCTCTGAGACTGAAGCTGAAGAGGAGATTACAAACTTGTGCTTGATGGCAGATAATTATCTGGGTCAGTTTGACCAAGAAGAGGTATGTGAACTAACCTATGATAATTACTTAAAGTTTTTAAACAAATTTATGTATCATATAGGAAACTTAAGAAATCACATGCTAGTTTTAAATTAGAGTTTTTAAATTTGTAAAAAGAGCATGAAATTTTACTTAAAGATCATTCTATAATTGATAGCAATTACATGTCTTTATTTGATGAATTTGATGCATTAAACAAGAAGCATATTGAATTATCTAATGCACATGATTCCTTGAATTCATCTCATGCTAAGTTAAAAAAGGGTTTAAAAAATTAAAAAATCTCAAAGCATTTGAAAATAACAAACCAACATTGCATATATCGTATAACTTTAAAAGGAAACATCACCACCTGAGTAGATTAGTAAATCCTTTTTTTGGTGTTAGATATTTTTCATTTGGCATGTTAGGACATATTTCACACTCTTGTACTATTCACTATAGTACACATTGGGTGTGGAGACCCAAATTGCATGATTCACAACATAATATACATGTATTATATTCTTCTTTTCATAAGAAGGGACCCAAACTTATTTAGCTTCCTAAATCTGGTGTTTAATAATTTTGTAGGCGTGCTCTCACAAAAGGCCTCGTGAAAGCATGTGGTACATGCACAGCGGATGCTCACAACACATGATTGGAGATGCTAACCAATTCATTTCACTGGAGGCCAGGGATGGAGGCTAGGTTACTCCTGGAGACAATACCAACAGGTAAGTGGTGGGCTCAGGTATAATTAAAATCTCCAAGAACCTTTTGATTGATAATATTTTTCTTGTAGATGGACTAAAACACAACTTGCTCAATATTAGTCAGTTTTGCGATAAGGGCTTCATCATAAAATTCTTGACAAATACTTGTATTATCAGCTTAAATAATAATAATATTTTGTAGGAAAAGTGGATCAATAACTTTTACATACTTGACTTAAATAATATTGAATATGCTAATTAATTTTGCTTAAAAACTACTACTGATGATTCATGGTTGTGGTATAGGAGGTTATGTCATGCCAGTATGAAAACCTTAGGAGAGTGACCCAAAAGGATCTAGTTAGAGGTGTCCACATACTTATGTTCACCAAAGATCACCTTTGTGATGCCTACCAACTAGGGAACTAAGTCGAATCATCTTTCCACCCCATTAGAGACATTAGCACCTCTAGATCTTTTGAAGTCCTTCATATGGATTTATTTAGACCCATTAGTACTGCCAACTTAGGGGGGAAAGTCTATGATTTTGTGATTATCGATGACTACTTGAGGTTTCCTTGGATTAGATTTCTATCACATAAGAATGAGTCTTTTAATGAGTTTAGACCCTTCTTCACTTGGATTCAAAAAAATTAGGTTATGATATCTTGAACATCCATAGTGACCATGGGGGAGTGTTTGAAAATGAGAGATTTATAGACTTTTATGGGGATAAGGGGATTAGTCACAACTTCTCAGCTTCTAGAACCTCTCAGTAGAACGGGGTAGCTGAAAAGAAGAACCGGACATTAGTTAAAGCCGCTAGAGCCATGCTTAATGAGTATACACTTCCAAATTACTTTTGGGCTGGAGTGGTAAACACAACTTGTTATGTGTTTAATAGGGTGAATGTTAGGGCCAAACTTGATAAGACATCCTATGAGATCCTTAAGGGTAGGACACCTAACCTTTCCCACCTCCATGTCTTTGGCTGTAAGGTTTTCATTCTTGATAATGGGGGAAGTCACAGTTAGAAAAATTTGACCCAAAATTTGATGGAGTATTCTTAGGATATTCAAATGTAGGTAAATCCTTTAGGGTGTTTAATAAGAGGACAATAGTGATGGAGGAGACTACTCATGTAGTGTTTAATGAATCTGATCCTAAGAAGATTAGAGTTGAGGATGAAGATGAAGATGGAGAGAATACCTAAGGAGTTAAAATTTTGGAGAAGAGGGTAGAGCCAAAAAAAATTGAAGGAGTAAGTGAGATTACCTAAAGAGTAGAAAATGCAAATCTGGAGGAAAGAGTTGAACCTACACACACCTTGCCTAGGGATTGGAGATATTCTTTGAGTCATCCTAAAGAACTTATCATAGGAGACCCTTCTAAAAGTGTTCGGATTAGGCATGGACTTAGGAAGGAAGTGAACCACTCTACCTTTATCTCAATAACTGAACCCACCAACATCAATCAAGCCCTGTTTGATGAGTTTTAGATCTTAGCCATGCAAGAGGAATTAAACCAATTTATTAGGAATGATGTTTGGGAGCTTATAGAATGGCCAAAGGGACAAAGTGTAGTTAGAATCAAATGGGCCTTTAAGAATAAGATGTGTGATTTTGGTGTGGTGGTTTGGAATAAGGCAAGATTGGTGGCTAAGGGGTACAACCAAATAGAAAGGATTTATTTTGAGGAGACCTTTGCCCCTGTAGCTAGATTAGAAGCCATTAGAGTGACACTAGCCTTTGGTTGTTATAAGGGATTTAATCTTTTTTAATGGATGTTAAGAGTGCCTTTTTAAATGGGGTAATAAAAGAGAGTGTGTCTGTAGAGCAAGTCTCAGGTTTGAGATATAACAATTTCCAAATCATGTCTATAAATTAAAAAGGCCTTATAAGGACTAAAATAGGTAACAAAAGCTTGGTATGAGAGGCTTAACACATTTCTTACTAGAGAGGGAGTTTATTAAGGGGAGCGTAGACACCAACCTATTTTTGAGAAAAATAGGAAATGAGTTACTCATTGTTCAGATCTATGTCGATGGTATATTTTTTGGATCTTCTATTAAAATGCTATGCAATGATTTTTCTAAAATAATAAGCAAGGAATTTGAGATGAGTGTGATGGGAGAGTTATCCTACTTTTTGAGTTTTAGCATAAAATAATTAGATGATGGAATCTTTCTAAATCTATCATAGTACATAAATGACATCTTAAATAAATATGAAATGAATAAAGCTAAGCCAATTAATACTCCCATGACCTCCAATGTTCAATTAGATAAGGACCTGAATGGAAAATTTATTAATCAAATGAAATACAGAGGGATGATTGGATCTTTATTTTACCTGACTGCTAGTCAACCAGATATAATATTTATTATTTATCTCTGTGCTAAATTTCAAGTTGATCCTAAAGAATTCCACCTGACTGCAGTTAAAAGAAATCTTAGATAATTCTTAGGGACCCAAAACGTAGGAATCTGGTTCCTAGGCATAACACCTCTTTTGAAATTATTGGATATTTTTATTTGAATTTTGTAGGATGTAGGGTGGATTGAAAGAGCACTTCTAGGACTTACCAATTTGTAGCATAGTCTTTAGTCTCCTGGTCCAATACAAAGCAAAAATCTATTGTACTTTCCACTATTGAAGCTAAGTATATTGCCTTAGGGAGTTGTGGGGCCCAAGTCCTTTGGTTGAAGTAGCAAATTCTGAATTTATGATTACTTGTAGGCATAATTTCAATCCTTTGTGACAATACTAGTGTCATATGTATTTTTAAAAATCCTATCAAACATTCAAGGACCAAACATATTGACATAAGACATTACTTTTTTAGAGACCATGTGACCAAGGGAGATATTGAGTTACACCATGTGGCAACTAAGAATCAAATGATTGATAACTTTATTAAAACACTGGCCTTCATCACATTCAGCATTTTATGGTCCAATTGGGTGTGATTGATATAAATGCATGAACTTGATTCTTACTGATTTCTGAATTTTATTTGTTGTTTGTTATTTTTCTTTTTTTAGTTTTTCTTTGTTTTTTTTATACTTTTCATATGATTCACCTCTTTTATTTTAATTTCCTTTGCATGCTTTATTTTTATTTCGATCACTGCTGAATCGATATATTGTGCCTTATTTTTATTTTTGAAAATTTGTAATCAATATTTGACATCGTTGATTATTTTCCTTCCTCTAACTTCTTTTGGTGGTGTTATTTTCTTTTCTAAATAAAAGTATATCTCAAATTAACAACTAGACTTTGCGATTGAGTTCTTTTCAATCTTGCTACAATAAGCTATCTTATATATATATATATATATATATATATATATATATATAATGTTCAAAGACTTTATATTACTTTCAGATTTTTGTAATCTTATCGTTGTATTTATCATATAATTTTGATTCTATTTTAGGGTATATTATTCCTTATATTAAAGAGTGAGTTTTTCTTCTCTAATATCTAAAAGATATACTCACAACTAAGAGTATTTAAGAGTTTTTAAAAAGGAATCTAGATTTCAAAAAAATAATAAAAAAGTGGCAATTGATGCCAAATCAAAAGATGCGCAATGACGCTAAATTGAGAAAGATACAGAAAATATATCCAAAAATTAAAAGATGCGTAAAGTGCACTAATCAATTGACAAGAGGTATAAAATGAGCCCACCAAAAGCAAGCTTTCTTCTCTTTTAAACTTTTAAATCTTAGAAGAATTAATGTGTCACTTGATATTTTTCAAAGGTTTGATTTCAGAAATTCATGATCGTGACTAAATATTTTGATATATTATTCTATAAAATATTTTTCTGGAACCAAGTTTTGAATGGATCTCTTTCTCTTATATAATTTATTTTTTTGATTTAGATCTTTTTTTTGTAAAAGACGATTTGCCCTAATAGAAGTCCGAGCTAGGGCTAACAAGATCAGTCGTTCTACCATTTCTCGGATTTTGATGATGTTAACTGATTATTTCTTATAAATTTTTAATTCAATCACATGAAGAATTTATCATATTTGGGCTTTGATAAAAAAAAAACTCTTTGTTTTTCATTCCTTTTGATATTTTGTGTCTTTTTCATATTTTATTTTTATCTTTTAGTTCATTTTCATGATGTTGTTTTTCCCTTATTCTAGTCTTCTCCTATTTTATAGTTTATGTGTTATTTCTTTTCTTTTTCCATCCTCCTTTTTGTGATGTCAAAAGAGGGAGTAGCTATACTGGTTTAGTTTATACTATTTTTTGCCTGTTGGTTAGTTATACTATATTGTTCCTTAGTAAAATTTGAATTTCTGGTTTCACACTATTTCTTTTTATTTGCTTTGTTTTGAGCTACTTTAATTATTTTTGTGTTTTCCATCATTAAAAAGAGCGAGATTGTTATGAATTTAATTTCAAGAAATATGATTTTGATGATAGTAAACTATTCTATTTTTCTATAACTTCCTTACCTACTAACATTTCTGGTCCACAAAATCAAATTATAAATTGAGCCAGCTCAAGATTGGGTAGATTAGGACTGAGTAAGCCTATAATATACATTTTATGTCTTTTACCCTTTCTTGAGCCAATTATATATAATATGGTTCCTAATGCTAAGCAACCTTGCACACATACTCTTGGGAAAAAATTATGTCTGATTGATTAGAGTTATTTATTTTGATCAGATCATTCGGGATGAACCAAAAATCATCTTAAATGATCAGATAAAAATATAAACCCTAGTTAGGGCATCCTAGTCAAGGCAGCCATAATTAAGTGAATCATCCTAAATGATATTAACATCGTGGAGATGATAGGCTCAAATCAGAAAGAATCAATTTCCATATCTATTTAGGCATTTTTTATTTTTGGACATCATCCAGGACATCGTCCTGGATGATGCAGCACAATTATAGCTAAATTAATCTGGTAATTAAGGAAAGTAATTAAGATTTGATTGCTTAATCTTATCATCCTAGATGATCGTAGGATCATTCGGGATGATCAGTTAAAAAAATCTTTGTTCTTCCTAGATGATGTACAATCAGCCTAGTTCCATTCAGGGTGATGCTCTAAATGATATGTGATGTCTTGAATTAATCATCCTGGATAATCGTGAGATCGGCCTGGACATTCAAGTCAATTTTGCATCATTCAGACTTCCATTTAGGGCGATGTTCTAGATGATATTCATAGTTTTTTACTAATCGTCCTGGACGATCATGAGATCATCTTGGACAATAAAGTAATTGTTTTCATTATGCAGACATCCATCTAGGGGAATGTGCTGTATGATATTCGATTGATTGAACTAATCATGCAGGACGATATACTATCATCCTAGATGATATGAACAAATTACCTTATGATCATCCCAAATCATCTTAGCTGATTGAGCTAAATTTATACTGATCGTAAAGGATGTTATTCAAATCATCCTGGATGATAATGCTGATTTATTGCAATTAAGAGCTATTCTGAAGCTATTTTACATAAGACCTCTTATTTTACCCAAGAGGGTATCTTTTGCTATTATCTTGACCTGAGAGAGCCAAGAGGAGAGGGAAAGTAAGGGTGAGAGTGAGAGGATCTTATGAGGGGGAGTTTGTGAGGGGTTTCACAAAGGTTGCTCCAAGCAAGGATCTGAGTCATCTTCTCTGGTCGTCACCCTGGTTCCTTAGGGGTTCAAGAGAGGTCTACTTCAGTAATTGATCGAGGTTCTTTGCCTGCTTTAGGAGGAAGCAAAAGGAGTTAGGTTCTCTACCTACTTCAGGAGGAAGTAAAAGGAGTTGGGTTCTCTGCCTCTTTGGTGTCGGTGGAAAGGAGGTTTGTACAGGCTTGTCTGCCTTACTGTGGGGGAAAAAGGAGAGACACTAAGTTTAGTGCATTACTCAGAGTGCGCCTCCAAGGAATGGATGTAGGTGAAGTTGACCGAACCACTATAAATTTTTGTGTTCTTTATTCCTACTTTTTCCACATTTAACTTTCGCACTTTGATTTTCTTTCTGGTGATTTTTTGTTTGGTTTAAGTTTGTGTTTTGAGTGAGATTTTTTTAAAAATACCAATTCACCCCCATTTCTTGGTTATCCTTAAGCTAGATTATAAGGGCTTAACATCTCTAATGAATTTTTAGAATACACATTTTATATATCTTAGGTCAATTGTTCATAGTGATGGTGAAATAAATGGATATATTACTATTATAAATTAATTTGGATAGTTTAAGTGGAGGATTATAGCAGGCTTATTGTATAATAGAAAAGTCCCCCTAAAACTTAAGGGAAAGTTCTATAAAATGTGGTGAGACCTGTAATGCTTTTAGGGTGCTAAATTTTGGCTATTAAAATAGAAGCATAGTATTAAGTTAAGTGTTTTAGAATTGAGAATGCTCTAGTGGATGAGTGGCTTTACTCTTAGAGACATGATACGAAATGAACATATTTATGAAATGGTTTGAGTAGCTTCAATGGATGAGATCTATAAGATTAGAGATATTCACCAAAGATAATTTGATGATATATATGCTCATTTTGCACATATGAAGTAGAGGAATGCATCGAGCTTATTATGTGATATAAATGTCCCCCTAAATCTTAAGCAAAAATTGTATTATATGTTGGTGAGACCTGCTTTACCTTATGGTTAAGAATATTGGCCTTTCAAAAAGAAGCATAATATTAAATGTTACAGAGATGAGGATGCTCAAGTAGATGAGTGGCTTTACTCTTAGAGACAGGATACAAAATGAACATATACATGAAATGGTTGGAGTGGCACTAGTGGAAGATAAGATTAGAAAGAGTTGCCTTAGATAGTTTGGTCATATATAAGCTCATTTTGTATGGTTAAGGTGAAGGAATGTGTCGGGCTTATTGTGTGATAAAAATACCCCCCTCAAACTTAAAGGAAAAAATGCATTATATTTTAGTGAGATCCGCATTTCCTAAACATAAATGAAATGAGAAGCATAATTAAAGGGCTTGACTCATATCCATCCATCTTAACATCAAATAAATTTATTACTTAAACTAGTAATATTAGAATTAATAGATTTTTGTTATCTCATCCATAAAAACTCAAAAATTATCAAGCCAAAGTGTGGTAAGGTTGTGAACTAACATTACTTAATTTTTTTAAAATGGTTACAAATTTCCATATTTGGTTGTAGGAAGTTATAGCCCAAGTGTGTTATGAATATTTAAAATTATAGAAGTTGGTTGTATAACTGACTATTTCTTAGATGCAAGATAATAACAGATGAATTTTTTAACAATGTAAAATATATTATTCATACAGACTATCAATTACCTTCCTTTATATCAGAGAAAATGTTTCATTATTTATGTTCCAAACAAAAAAATCAATTATATCACACACTAGATAATATTACTATTGATATATATTGCAGAGGATTTATGCCAGGATATTTGTATTGGATTTCAGTTGTTGAGCACAAGCCTCATTTTGACTCTCAATGTGGCCTGTCTAGAAGTTCCAACATAATTGAGGAAGATAGAGTAAGGGCATTTGAGGGCCACAATATACAGAAGATACTTCAAATATGAAGGAATAAAACTTCTATAATTTATTGCATGCTGAGCAATAACCAGTTTGGAATGGGTGTACTATTTACTCAAAATTATCTATTACTGTGAAGATGTTAAGCATAAAAATAAAATAATATACCAATATAATGCTTTAATCAATTCATTAGCCCATTTAAAGAGACCAACATGACATATAATATAATTTTAATACATTTATATCAAAATAAAAAATTGTTTACAAAATTTGGTTTGACAACTATAAAAAATATTACTGTGTTAATGGATTCATATTGTACTACGAGGATAATTTATTGTATATTGCATGTCATTATTATAATAGACCAAGGTTTAAACCGTATTCTAGAAAAAGAAAAAATAGAAGAATGTGCTAGTTAGTAGATTGGTCTTATCCATCATTCCTAGATTGCAATGTTTATATGCATATATGAGCTCTACTGCACATATGAGATGGCATAAGGAACATATCTCGTAAGTAGGTGTTCTAACACATCCTTTAAAAGTAGAAGCCTTGAAATAATTTAATTGTACATATCTTACCATCGTCGTATAATAAAAGAATATAAGATTTGGTTTACGTGCAGATAGTTTTACTCCATTTAACCAATTTAGCCTACCTTACTTATGATGGTCCGTAATACTTACCCCCTATAATCTTCATCCAAAGTTCTGTATGAATATACAATACATATTCTAACACTTATCATTTCATGACCACATAATTCGAAGATAAAGATAGATGTGCTTTTGTAAACTTTAATCAATGACTCAAAATTATTCTGGAATGAAGGACTTACTACATATGATATTTCCACTAAATAAAATTTTATATTGAGGACAATATTATTTGGACAATTGGTGACTTTCCACCATATGGTATGCTTTCTTGTTGAAGCAGTGCAAGCAAGCTAGCTTGTCCATATTGTAGGGAAAATACTAAATCCTTCACTTTGAAGCCTCTGGGAAAAATAGTTAGTTTGACTATCACCATTTGTTCTTACCTAAAATCTTTTATTCAGGCTAAATAAGGATTCTTTCTCTAAAAGTAAATGGAGATGACACAATCTCCACCAAGGTTAAGTAGTGAGAAAATTTTTGAAAGAGTAAATTTTATTCCCACAATAATTGATTATCTATCAATAACTCTTTACAAAGTACTCTAGTATGGAGTAACTCAGAATTGGAGAGAAAAAAAATATTTACTGGTCTTTATCATAGTTGAGAACAAACTTAATCTTATATAATTTTGATGTGTTACATATATAGAAGAATAATATTTCTGACAATGTGTTTAATACAATGATGGACATTAAGGGAAAATCTAAAGATAATATAAAAGTTAGGATAGACATGAATATAGGAGGAAAACACTTGAGTTGAAGGAAGGTAAAAATTGTAAACTTTTAAAGCCAAATGCCTAAAGCTAACTGATGGATATGCTTCCAACCTCAGTAGATGTGTGGACATGAGATCATGGAGGTCATTTGGATTGAACAGTCAAGACTGTCACATCTTTAAGGAATGTTTTTTGCCTAAGGATGTGCACATGCTGAATCGACCCGAAGCTAATATGTAAATAAATATGTTTGTTTTATATTACACATATATTCAAAAAAATAATATTTTCAACTAAATTATTTTTTAAAATTTTACCTTTCAAAGCATCCCACATAAAAGATACGAGGTATCATATGGTGTAGTTATAATGCTCCATATATCTCATGGAAGAAAATGTACAAGGAAGTGCAGGACATGTGCTTAAGAGAGCTTTTAAGGTTACTATGTTGTAATATTATTAACATCTATCCATATTTTTTAAGCCAAAAAATAATATTTTTTTGTTCTAATTTATTATGTATATCATGATTTCTACCGGTTTCCTAAGTAAGATACTCATATAAAAATAAATTTTTGCAAATATGGAGTAACTCACTTGTGAGACATATTCACATGCATTAGGAGGACATGCAAGTAGTGCTTGGGGAAAGCCCTAATTATAGAGTGAGGAGGGAGCATAACATATAGAATCGAGTTTCCAATATTGGAGGCCTAAGTAGCTCCCTCCATATTAGGCGCTTAGTTCCACACACTAAATACAAATGATGATTGTAAGAATTTAAAAAGATTTTAATAATTTCTTTAGTTATGCATGCTAATCAAAGTATATTATAGAAGGAGTTGCTTAATAGAGAACCCACTGTAATTGAGTTTCATAGTCACCAGCACAAGTGTCAGGATGAGAAAAAGTGAGTGGATGACCGAGCGAGGAGAAAAAATGTAAGTATATTAGGATAAATTACTTAAGAAAATAATATAAGTGATGATTACTATGAGGATCAATCTTATGTTTTATTTAGTAGGATGAGTATACATGGCTTCAACAGAGCTAAACTTCAATTGGAGAGGGATCCTTTTGGGGTTCCACAAATATTTTTGATTGCCACATTTGGTTGCATGTGATATGTGAAATGTAGAAGGGTGTTGAACTCGTTTTTGTGCTAGGTCATCAGGATCCATCCAAACTCTAGCCTATTAATCTGATGATTGATAATTATCCAGTTGGTAATCAATTCTAAACATAAACCAAGACTTTAATCAATCTTCAAGAATATCCAATCATCAAGAATCATCCATTTGAATGTGATTGATGTGGATTACTCAAATTCAATCAATCAAACATAATTTCAAACTCAAACCAAAAATTTCAGACCAAGTTTTAAGGTAATGGCCTTTATCCTAAAACTCTTTTTGAGTGATTTTTTAATCACTTCAAATTTGAGTCAAATCACCATTGACTTATGATATATCAATTTTATAATGATTAGGCATGTACTTAGAGTAAACCCTCTAAATTTGAGCCAAATATGAGGCCTCTAACCCCAAAAAGTAAATTGAAACTCAGAGGCTATAAAACCTTCAAATATCTCAACCTAGGCGACTGAACCTACCCCTTTATGGAATTTGACCTTGGGAAGTTCTCCAAAACCCTTGATCATGAACATAACTCTTCTTGTGACACGTTGAACATTAAATTATACTTTGGTGGACCTAAGTTGACCAGGGGTCAAAATAACCAAAATGTCCTTTAATGGGAAAATTGGAATTTTCTTTAAATATCAACATATCCTAGTCAAATCAAAACAGAAAATCTCCTCTAATATATCGTAAACCCCTTTAGAATGCATTGGAATCAAATCCATGTGTTTGTTAAGAAAGGTTGACCAAGTCAACTCATTTTAACCAAACTTCTCCTTTAGGGTCCAAATGGTTATTTAAACTCAAATGACCAACCCAGTGCATAACACCACCTCCATTGGTATTTAATCGTAAAACCAAATGTTTTGGACCAAACCCAAGCCCCTAGTATAACTTGGTTGACCAAGTCAATCATGTTTGGAAGGATAAATCATGAACCTCCATTTACAGTCAATCAACCTTTAAATCTAATCTAAACTGTTAAACTTCCTAATCACCTCTCTTAGTGATTTTGACCATATTGATCACTTTGACATAGTTAATAGTTGACTTGGTCAACAAGACCTATGCATGATCAAACTTAATAAACATAGGGACAATTCATTACATGCATTCAAATCCAATCCTGCGAATGTCTTCAAACATTCAAGATAACTCAATCGCATGCCTTCAACATCTTCAAATATATCATGAATCAAACTACCTTCGAATTGACTTAGTCAAAATGATTATAATGGTTAAACCTAAGCCATACACTCATTCGTTTGCTCAAATTCCAAGTCTATTCTTTTAAACCCCTTAGCATAGACCACAACATTCGGTTACACCTCCCTAAACTTTGTCCTATTTAACCTTGATAAATTGACTAGTCAAACTACTCAATCCAAACGTAAAAGAGGTATTGCATGGTCAACTCTTCCTTTAAACTTCAAATGCATCACTTTAAAGCCTTGGAATTTATTCAACAAGTAAGTGATCATCCCGTACCTACCTCCTCATCAGCCCTTGACTTGTGGATTGGTCAAGCCCATCAACAAAAACTCAAACACTCTTTAAAAGGTTAATCACTCAATCTAATCCATATCTCTCTAGTTTAGGCTGCTATGGTGATGCCATTTAAATAGAAAAACTCTATCAATTCCCCCTTAACAAAGCTCAGGCCTTAGTTTAACCTAAAGTGGAAAAATTAGTCCCCTTTCCACATCAAGCTAGAAATGGCCATTAGGCTCCTCCAGCCTTTTCCTTTGCCACCCAACAGCCTTGGACACTTGTCCATGATCTAAAGGAGGGATCTTATGCATCAGGGCCATCCAATCTAAATCCTAAGGCTTAAGGTAGGGAAATTGTATCATTTCACACATTCAACTCCATCTCAATCTCCATTTCCTCTAAGCTCTAGAACTTATTTCAGTTAAGCTCCACACCATCTTTCATACACATCCCAAGTCAATTCCAATCGGTCATATCTCACTAGTAGCCACTCTTTGGCAACGTTAGCTAGAAATCCATCCTAGGCCTAGAACTCATGATCCAAACCTTTTTAGACAGTGACTTCTTTGAAGGAATTAAGCGTGGATAGTTTACAAGCTCAACCATACCTTAAATAATCCAAACCATTGATTGAGTCAAGGAAAAATCTAAACCCTAGTTTAGAACACTCAACCTTAAATCTCTTTTAAGTAAGTGCATTTCACTATGTAAAAATTACTCATTATTTTTCTTCATGTATTTAATCTCTATGTAAAATTTTATAGAAAATTGTGTCTAATTTTTAAAGAACATTTTTTTTTAGGTTTTAAAGCATAATGTGCATGTGTTGTACATTTTATGGATTTTGATCTCAATATCAATGATCCAATTCACAATATTCTATGGTAAATCTAGACAACATAGTTAATCACACCATTATGATCTTTGTCTTCCTCAATTTGGGCCGTTAATTTTAATTATGGAAGATTTAATGGTGCCTAGCGTTTGCTAACTCGGATAAGTGATGCTTGTTTAAACTCAGGCTGCTGAGTTTATGTTTTTTATGATAGAAATTATTATTGATTACCTTTTTATTTCTCTTAGTATTTGTAGTGCATATCTTTTTATTTATTGTCTAATATTTTAGGTACAATACACACTATTCTTTGAAGATTCTAGGCTCATGATTGGATAGAATAGGTTAAGTTGAAAGAGTTTATAAGTTTTATTTATTTAATTTTAATTTCTTGAGTGAAGTCTTATAAGGGTGTATGGTAGCTTGGTGACAGTGCACATACACATAAGGGGAGATAAAATATTTTTATCTTTTCATAAATCATACTATACAATAAGAATTGTATTATACGATAGGTATCATACTGGATGATATGTTGTTATAAAAATTAATTAAAATATTTAATTTTTTTAAAAAAAATAATTTTGAAATATAACTAATTATATAGTACGAACACCACATAGTACTAGAGGATCTGTTAAAATTAGAAACTTCACCATTCTTTAAATTATATAAAATTTTGAATTTGAAATATTGCTATATTAGTAATATACAAATAAAATTATATAGTATAATGTTTAAAATATCCCCTAATTTAATTATGTGATTATTTAATTGAATCTACTTAATTTTGATAATCATAATATACAAATTGGATCGTATTGTATGGTCAACATAGATGTTATTTGCTCATCCCAAGTTTCATCTTAGATGAATTGCAAATTGATTGAACTAATCATACTATATCATTGTTCATTCATACAGGTGATTTTATAACATTAACAAGTAAAATTAAATTGATCTTACTGTATGACTGTTCATTCGTACTGATGATCATATATTACTAACAAGTCAAATTTTGTACATTATGTTGGATGATCATTCAATTGTACTATATGATCTTTTATGGTTGAATGAAATTTTTAGGGTTTTCTAAATCCCTCTATTTAAGGTTTCTCATAATACTTTGTAATAGTTTTCTGGCATTCATTGAGTTGATTTCTTTTGGAAAAAGATTGAAGAGAGAGATATGAGTTGAAAGAAAAAAGGTTAAGGTTCGTGAGAAAGGGAAAAGATACTACTAGGTTTAATGGGAGTGTGAGAGAGAGTTCAAGATGGTTTCTTTGACAAATTTACACCTAAGTTCCTCCATGCATTAAGGTTTATCTTGAGGGAAGTTTTGGGAACAAAATCTCATTAGTGTCAAAGGACCCAGCTACTCTTCCATATTAGGAAGTGTGAAAGAGATTCAAGATCCTTTTTTTGTCAAAGGATTTCAGTTCTCATCCATCTCTATGAGGCAGAAAGGAATTTGAGGTTCTCTGCCTATGAAAAGATTCCTATTCTCTGCCATCTCTAGGAGGGAGAAATAGGATTAAAGGTTATCTTGTTGCAAATCTATTTTCATGACTTATGTTTTGATGATCGATAAACACTATTGATTCTCTTGGACTTCCTGTTACTTCTAACTTTTCAGGAATCGAAGATCGGATGAACAAACGAAGCTAGTTCAAGATTGCGTAAGTTTAGGGATGAGTCAGTCTGTACTTTGTTTTTATCTTCTTGAGTCTATTTGTAATGTTCAAGAGACTGATACTAAGTAACCCTACACAGACACACTTGAGAGACTTAGAATTTATGTTTTTACTCATATCGTCCAGGATGATATTTACATCGTCCTAGATGATCAGGCTTAAAACAGAAAGTCTAAATAAGGATTCTTAATTAAGGCAGCCGTCATTAATAGATCATCTTGGACGATATGTGTATTAGCCAGGACGATAAGCTCAAAATAGAAAGTAGTTGCCGCCATAGACAATTAAGGTATACTGTATTTTTTAATAATCGGCCAAGATGATCATTTATCGGCCTGGACGATATTCACAAATTATGCCTTAATTGATCAGGAAATCAAGGGAGTAATTAAGGATGATTGATACGATCATATCGTCCTGGACGATCGCAGGATCGGCTAGGATGATCTATTCAAAAATCTTAGTAGCTTCAGGACGATAAATATCGGGCAGCTCGAATTCAGGGCGATGCTCTGGACGATTTTCCTCTGATTTGAACTGATCGGCCAGGACGATCATGAGATCGGCCTGGACAATCAAGCCAGTTTTAAATCGTTTAGTTTAGATTTAGGGCGATGCTCTAGCCGATCTTCTGAGATTTGTACTGATCGGCCAGGCTGATGTACATATTGGCCTGGACTATATAGTCGACAACTTGCAATTAATGAGTTTCTTTGAAGCTTTTCTATTCAAGAGCCCTTGTTCAATGTTTTGAATAATCTTTTGCTACTGCCATGACCTGAGAAGGCCTTGAGGAGAGAAAGAGAGAGAGGGAGAGAGAGAGGATCTTGTGAGGGGGAGCTTGTGAGGGGATTCACAAGGATTGCTTCAAGGATCGCTCTGCTTCTTCTTCATCTAGAGTTTCTCATCTGAGGAAGGGTCGGTAAAGGAAAGGAGTCAGCATCTGATTGTGGTTCTCTGCCAGCTTCAGGAGGAAGATAAAGGAGATATGTTTTTTTGCCTTGCCGGGGTGGCAAAAAGAGGTTCATTGTAAAGGCTTCTCCGCCTAGCTGTGGGGGCTAAAGGAGAGTCACGATTGTACTGCAATACTCGGAGGGCGCCTCTGGGGAGTGGACGTAGGTCGAGTTGATCGAACCACTATAAATCTTTGTGTTCTTGTTTCTTGCTTCCGCACTTTAATTTTTTTGCATTTATTTATCTCATGGTGCGATTTTGGTTTATGTGATATTTTTATCTTTGTGAAAAGAAAAATTTTAAAATACCAATTCACCCCCCCCCCCCCCCCCCTCTTGGTTAGCTTGGGCCAGTTCTATAGGGCTTAACATTCTAACGGAACTTTTAGTGGTATTATAGCGGATTCAAAAATTTTAAGTTTGAAACCTTTTTTATTTTTATCCATGGCTAACCTTGGGAATCATAACACTACGGAAGGGTATTCTTTTACCCAACCTCCCCTGTTTGATAACCTACCTTTTGATTTCTGGAAAACCGCATGTCAATGTTTTTATAATCTACTGATTATCGCATGTGGATGCTTATCAAAGAAAGTTATTCTCCACCTTCTCGTGAAATTAATGGTGTTAAAACTGAAGTTGGTTTTAATGAATGGACTTTCGATGAACGAGATTTAATACAATTGAATGCAAAATTTTTGAACTATTTTCTGTGCTTTAAAATCTGAGGATTACATGCGTGTCTCCACTTGCAAAACTGGTAAAGAAATTTGGGACAAATTGTGTATCACCTATGAAGGCACTAATGAAGTTAAACAATCCCGTTTGAATATTTTCTTGTATGACTATGAACTTTTTCGCATGAAACCTCATGAATCAATTTCTGACATGTATACTAGGTTTACTCAGATAGTTACTTCACTGCATGCATTAGGAAAAGAACTTTCAAACTATGGAAAAGATTTTGAGATGCTTGCCTTCATTAGATGATGCTAAAATTACTGCAATCACTGAATTTAAGGACTTGAACACTTATTCTATTGATAACTTTCTTGGCTCACTCATTGCTTACGAGCAAGGGTTGAATTAAGGAAATCTTGATGCAGGAGAGAAAAAGAAGGAGAAAAAAAGTTGAACTGAAGGCGCACAAATCAGATTCGAAATCTTCCGGGTCTGAAAGCGATGATGTTGCCTTCATCACAAGGCAATCCAAAAGCTCTCTAAGGAAGAAGTAAAAGCATCATTGGAGAAAAGGTAGGGATCATAAACATTCTAAAGGATCTTTTGATGTTGTTTTTTATGAATGCAGGAAGCCTGGACATGTGAAAACCGATTGTCCTACACTTCAAGATCACTTGAGAAAAGAAAAGGAAAAGGGCGAGGAGAAACCTAAGTTTAGGAAGGACAAGAAGAGAGTTCAAAAGGCGTTCTGGGCAGAATCTGCTACTGATTCCTTTGAGACTGAACCAGAGGAAGAGACTACAAACCTATGCTTAATGGGGAAGATCATTTTGAGCAAAGTGAAGAGGAAGAGGTATGTAAACCCACCTATGATGAATTGTTTGAAATTTTTGAGAAAATTCATGCATCATAAAAAAACTTAAAAAGACTCATGCTAGTTTAAAGTTAGAACTTTCTAATTTACAAAAAGAGTATGCAATTATTCTCAAAGATCATTCTACGATTGATTCAAATCACATGACTTTACTTGATGAATTTGATGATTTAAATAAAAAGAATTTGGAATTAATTGATGAGCATGTTGCATTCAAGCTTCACATACCTCACTTGAGTCTAAGTTTAAGAAATCTCAAGGGATAGAAGAAAAGTTGAGGATTGATAATAATGTTTTGGAAAATACAAACTTGAGACTAAAGAACGAATTTGATTCACTCAAAGGAAATTGGAAGATACCCATTTTTGATTTAAAGCCAAGACCTAGGAAGAGGCATTATAACTCAAACCATTTAAGAATTCCTTTTCCAGGAGTTAGATGTTTTTCATGTGACATGCTAGAACACATCTCACACACTTGCACTGTTCACCATAGTACACATCTGGTGTGGAGATCTAAAGTTCATGATTCACAGCGTACCACACCTGCATTGTATTCTACTTTTCCAAAGAAGGGACCCAAACTAGGTTGGATTCCTAAATCTGACTGTTGTTGAGCTTATGAAGGTGTGCTCTCACCAAAGACCTCGTGGGAGCATAGGATAATTAGACATATGGAGGCTCGCAGCTCATAAATACTTAAACTTACTGCTTTAATAAATTCTTGAAATGCATTTTTGATTAGTGTTGTTTTAAGTTTTTTTTTTTGTGTTGATTGTGTGCTAGCTTTTTGTTATTTTAGATTATTTTGTTTTCATGTTGCCTTTTATGATTGGTTTTCCATATGTTGAATCTTTTCAAGCTTTTAGATTTTGGAGTTTTGGAGATAGTGTTTAGCTTTTCTAAATCGGTTAAAGGGAGACATACCGTCGATGGTTTCCCTCCTTCTGACCTTGTTTAGTGGTCTGATTTTCTTCTCTAAACAAAAGTCTAAACTCAATTTTAACCAATGGTTTTTGAAATTAAGATCCTTTTTTCTTGTTACAATAATTTATCTTATGTATAATAGCCAAAGTTCTTATATATCTTTCAAGTTAATTGAAATCTTGCCATTACATTTATCACATGATTATGACTTTGTTTTGTGACTTGTTCTTCCCTATGTTAGAGAGAGAGCTCCTATTCTCTAATATTTGGAGGATATACTCACAACTAAGTTTATTTTTTAAGGGTTACTCAAAGAGTTTTTAGCTTGCCAAAATTAAAAAGGAAAGAGGCTAATGACGCTAAATTGAAAAGAAAACTATATACACAAAAGTGTATAAAAAGATCAAAAGATGCTCAAAGAGCCAATCAAAGTGACAAGAGGCATAAAATGAGCCCACTAAATGCAAGCTATCCTCTCTTTTCTAAACTCTTAAAACTTTGAGAACTCATTGATTAATTGATGCTTTCAAGGGCTTGACTGTAAATTCCATGATTGAGACAAATTACTTTGTTTTATTATTTATGAGATATTTTCTTTGTAAACAAGTTTTGAACGAATCTTCTTTTTATCCTTTTAAGGTATTCTGAGTTAGGTCTTTTGTTTTTCAAAAGAAAATTTACACCCTGAAGGATGTCCGATCTAGGGTTACAAGAATCGGATATTCTACCTTCTTCTTATTGGGATTTGTTAAACTCCTTGATCTCTTGGAACTCTAAGGTTTAATTTTTTTGAGACTTTCTCATATGAAATGCTTTGCTGCAATATATATATATATACTTTCATTTGTTTGTTTTTTAGCTTTTTACTACTATTCTTTTTTATTTCTTTCTGCATTTATTTTGTTTTATTTTAGAGAGGTTTGATCGATGGGAGACCCGCTTTGATGCTTATGTTGCTGCACAGGAGCAACAACATTCTGAGGACATTGCCCGCTATGAGCAGCACCGCATAGAGGATTTAGCCCGATTTGACAGCTATATTACTCACCAACAACAATAACATGACAAGGATATCGCGTGGTTCAATGCTCAGTTTACTACGCTTGCCAGCTACTTTTAGCAGCCACCTCCACCACCTCCATTTGATGATCAGGGTCCCTCGTTCTTCTAGTTTGTGTTTTATGCTTTCTATTTTCTATTTTTTGTTTTAGTATCTGTTTTGTTGTTTAGTTTTTCTTTTGTGTGTCTAGGACCCTCTTTTTGTGATGACAAAAGGGGGAGTAGGATGTGGTAGGAAAAGTTGATGTGCTTGTAGTTTTGAAATTTTAATGAACTGCTATTTTTACTGAGTTTTTCCTACTTGTGTTTTCCATCATCAAAAAGGGCGAGATTGTTGCAAATCTATTTTCATGACTTATGTTTTGATGATCAAAAAACACTATTGATTCTCTTGGACTAACTGTTACTTCTAACTTATCAGGAATCGAAGATTGGATGAACAAACGAAGCCAGTTCAAGATTGCGTAAGTTTAGGGATGAGTCAGTCTGTACTTTGTTTTTCTCTTCTTGAGTCTATTTGTAATGTTCAAGAGACTAATGCTAAGTAAGCCTACACACACACACACTTGAGAGACTTAGAATTTCTATTTTTACTCATATCGGCCAGGACGATATTTACATCGTCCTGGATGATCAGGCTTAAAATAGAAAGTCTAAATAAGGATTCTTAATTAAGGTAGCCGTCATTAATAGATCATCCTGGACGATACGTGTATCGGCCAGGACGATAAGCTCAAAACAGAAAGAAGCTTCCTCCATAGACAATTAAGGTATACTGTATTTTTTAATAATTGGTCAGGACGATCATTTATCGGCCTGGACGGTATTCAATAATTATGCCTTAATTGATCAGGAAATTAAGGGAGTAATTAAGGATGATTGATACGATCATATCTTCCTAGAAAATCACAGGATCAGCCAGGACAATCTATTCAAAAACTTTAGTAGCTTCAGGATGATAAATATCGTCCAGCTCGAATTCAGAGCGATGCTCTGGATGATTTTCCTCTGATTTTAACTTATCAGTCGGGACGATCGTGAGATCGTCTTGGACAATCAAGCCAATTTTAAATCATCCCGTTTGCATTCAGGGCGATGCTCTGGCCGATCTTCTGAGATTTGTACTAATCGGCCAGGATGATGTACATATCGGCCTGGACGATATAGTCAGCAACTTGCAATTAATGAGCTCCTTTGAAGCTCTTCTATTTAAGAGCTCTTGTTCAATGTTTTGAATAATCTTTGGTTGCTGCCTTGACCTGAGAAGGCCTTGAGGAGAGAAAGAGAGAGAGGGAGAGAGAGAGGATCTTGTGAGGGGGAGCTTGTGAGGGGATTCACAAGGGTTGCTTCAAGGATCGCTCTTCTTCTTCTTCGTCTAGAGTTTCTCATCTGTGGAAGGGTCGGTAGAGGTAAGGAGTCAGCATCTGATTGTAGTTCTCTACCAGCTTCAGGAGGAAGCAAAAGGAGATAGGTTCTGTGCCTTGCCGGGGTGGTAAAAAGAGGTTCGATGTAAAGGCTTCTCCGCCTAGCTGTGGGGGCTAAAGGAGAGTCACGATTGTAGTGCAATACTCGGAGGGCACCTTCTGGGAGTGGACGTAGGTTGAGTTGACCCAACCACTAGAAATCTCTGTGTTCTTGTTTCTTTCTTCCTCACTTTAATTTTTGCATTTATTTTTCTCGTGGTGTGATTTTGGTTTATGTAATCTTTTGTTCTTTGTGAAATGAAAAATTTTAAAATATATTCCCCCCCCCCCCCCTCTTGGTTAGCTTGGGACAGTTCTATAAGGCTTAATATCCCTAACGAACTTTCATCTCTGACTATAAAAGTATTACAGTCCTCTACCGTAATAGGTTGGTGGAAGATATTTTATAAGAGCTTCTTCACCTAATTGTGAGGGATAAAGGTGAGACACTATAATGATAGTGCAATACTCATTGGAGTGAAAGCAGGTCATGGTTTAACTGAACCATTACAAACTTTTCTTATTTTAATTTATGTTATAACTGCTTGGTTGAAAATCTATAATTGATATTTCATTATATTGATTAGATTATTATCACCATCTTTATAACTTTTGATAAGTGTACTGGCTTCTGCATCAAGTATAATATTGCTTTCTCCTTAGTTTGCCTTTAGGATAGTTCATTGAGGTCTTACAACCTCATCAAACTTTCAAGTGGTATCAAAGTAGGTCTCAAAAGTAGTTTTTTTAAAAACCCTGAAGAAAATGATCTATGGGACACTTTTGAAATAAAAAAAAGTCATAGAGGGTTATTCAGTAACTCATCCACCACTTTTTGATAATATCATGTTTGATTTTTAAAAAAAATTGCATGTATATATTTTTACAATCTATTTATTTTAGAATGTGGCATAAGATTAAAACTGCCTATTATATACCATCACAAATTATTAAAGGAGACAAAACTAGCTTTCATTTTACTAAAAGGAGTAGAGAATAATAAATTTATGCTCAATTGAATACAAAATCTTTGAATTGCTTTTTTAGTGCTTTAACTTATAAAGATTATATGAGAGTTTTGACCTGTACAAGTGGCAAATATATTTGATATAGACTATGCATAACATATGAAGGTATTAGTGAAGTTAAATAATTTAAGTTAAATTTATTACTGCATAACAATGAACTTTTCAGCGTGAAACCTTATGAGACTATATTGAACATGTATACTAGATTTACTCAGATAGTGTCATCTTTGCTTGCTTTAGATATATAACTTTTAGACTTTAAAAATGTTAACAAAATTCTGCATTATTTACTTTATAAATTTGATGCCAAAGTTATGACTATATGTCAATCGAAAGATTTGAATGCTTATTATATTAACAATATAATATGCTCAATCATTACCAAAAAGAAAAGCGTGAGTCAAAGACTTTTGGATATAGGTGATGAGAACTCTATAATGCTAAAATCCAAAGATAAAGATTAATGTGGCTTAGTAGATGATGAGTGTAAGGAGATTGCACTAATAATAAGAAAATTCAAAAGGATTCTGAATCACAAGCACAAGCATGAATAAAAGTGGAAGAAATGTAAAAATGATAAATATGATAAGATTGCTTCTTCTTTTATTTTCTTTGGGAGTAGGAAACCTTAAAATCTAAAATACGAATGCCCTAATTTCAAGAAATACCTTATAAAGGAAAAGGGTGAAGATAACAAAATTGCAATAAGGGGAAATAATAAGAAGAAAAAAAATATTTTGGGAAGACGTAGCCTCTGAATCATTAGAACATGAGCAAGAAGATGAGGCAACAAACTTATGCTGAATACTCAAAGATTTAAATTTTAATTTTAATCAGGTATAAGTATATTCATTTTTGTTTGTGTGTTTGTTTATCTGCTTTATTTGTTTGCTTTTTATTTTGTTCTAAACATAATTTCATGTTTTAGTTTCTTTTTATATGTTGTTATTTTCTTTTGCATATAGTTTAACTTTTGTGTTCCATTCTCTCTTCTTTTTGGTTATGTCAAAAGTGGAGAAGATATTTGATTGCATTTGTTCATCTATCATTTATTTTCAAAATTTTGTATTTAGTCAATTATTATTTAATTTCATATTTAATTTTTTCTTTAAATTCTTTAAATAAAGTTAATAATAATAATAATAATAATAATAATAATAATAATAATAATAATAATAATAATAATAATAATAATAATAATAATAATAATAATAATAATAATAATAATAATAATAATAATAATAATAATAATAATAATAATAATAATAATAATAATAATAATAATAATAATAATAATAATAATAATAATAATAATAATAATAATAATAATAATAATAATAATAATAATAATAATAATAATAATAATAATAATAATAATAATAATAATAATAATAATAATAATAAATATTTTTCCTTATTTTTTAATATAATTGTATTAGTGAGGGGGAGATTACAAGAAAATAATGTTACTTTGAAAATTCAACCTATAATACTTAAAAATCATAAAAAAGAGGAGATTGTTGCAACTAAGGCTCTTGAGTTTATGCTTTTGATGATAGTAAATATTATTGATTGTTTCTTTATTTCTCCTAGTGTTTGTAGTTCATATATGTTTATCTATTGACTAATATTTTAGGTACAACATGCACTATTCTTTGAAGATTCAGAGCTCAATATTGGGTAGAATAGATTATGTTGAAAGAGTTTGCAATTTTCATTTATTTATTTTAAATTTCTTGACTCAATTTCTGTAAAGGTGTATGTTAGCATGATGATCGTGCACACACACATAAGGGGAGCAAAAATATTTTTAATTTTTTTAATTTTTCTATAAATCATATTGTACGATAGTTATCATACTATATAATCTGTTATTATATAAATTAATTAAAATATTTTATTTATTTTAAAAAATAATTTTGATATATAAATAGTCATATAGTATAAACACCGCATGATATTGGATTATATGTTATAATTTTAAACCCCTCCGTTCATTAAATTGGGCAAAATTTCGAAATTGAAATATTGCTCTATTCATACTATACAAACCTAATTGAACTGTATGATGTTTAAAATATTGTATGATTTATTCCTGTGATTAATCAATCAAATTTACTTAATTTTTATATTTTAATTATATTGTATAAGCTGGATCATACTATACGATTGACATATATGATATTTGATCTTTCTAGGTTTCATCCCTGATGAATTGCAATTCGGTTGAACTAATTTTATTGTATGATTATTTATTCTTATGAGAGATTGTACAACACTAACAGTTAAAAGTGAACTCACCGTATTGAATGACTATTCATTCGTACAGATAATCGTACAATATTAACAAGTCAAATTATGTACATCATATTGGATGATCCTCTGGTCATACTATACGATCTTTTATGTCTAAATTAAATTTTTAATGTTTTTTTAAGCCCGCTATTTATGTTTTCTTATAAGATTTTGTAATAATTTTTTTGGCATTTACTGAGTTGATTTCTTCTGGAGAAAGCTAGAAGAGAGTGCCTTGAGCTAGAAAGAGAAAGGGTGAGGTTTACGAGAAAGGGAGAATATTCTTATGTGTTTTAAGGGAGTGTGAGGCAGAGTTTCACACGGTTGCTCTAACAAACTTGCACTTGAGATCCTCTATGTGTTAAGGTTTGTCTTGAGGAATGTTTTTGGATGAAGATCTCCTTGGTGTCAAAGCACTCGGCTACTCTTTTACATCAGGTTTAGAGAAAGGGATTTAGGTATTTTATCTGTGAAAGAATTCTGGTTCTCTGCCATCTCCAGGAGGAAGAAATAGGATTTTAGGTTCTCTACCTGTGAAAGGATTCTTTTTCTCTGCCATCTCCATGAGGGAGAAAGGATTCAGGGTTCTCTTCCTGTGAAAGGATTACGGTCCTCTGCCACACCGGGTTGGGGGAAGAGATTTTATAAGGGCTTATTTGTTGCAATCCATGACCCCTAGTTTGAGATTTTGATGATAATAAATAATGTCAATTGAATTATTATTCATTAAATTTTTTTTTATTTATGATCTTGTCTGTGAGTACTAATATATATGGAAGACCACAAGTTACTTAGGACAACAAAAAGACTCCAGACTGTGTAGAGTAGAAGTTGAAGTTTATAACATTATAATTTTTATTTATTTTTTTTCTTGAATCTAGCCACAAATTGTATGGAAGACTGAGAAACCATGCACACACATTGGGGGAGAGGGTTTTAAAATGAAGAGAAATTTTTTTCTCTATTGATCATACTGTATGAGTTTTAATCATGCAATACGATCTGAACTAGCCGTTGGTGGAATTTTGAAAATATGTTTTGAAAATATTGGTTTTCTTTGGGACTTAAAATTGAATTCTAAAATCGAATTGTCTCATTAAAAAAAGTATATCACCTCGAGAGGTGAAAATAAAATTTCATAACGGTATTCAGATTTAAAATTATGAAATTCATCTTGAATATTATGACCGGATGCTAAAGAGAACTTCATATGGCACCGAAGGGTCAAAGTGAGGTTCAACTGAATATCCAGCTACAATATTCAAGAATTGTGATCATTAGGTTTACATCCAAAGCCTTATCAAAGAAAGTTGTATCTCCTTAAGGGAGAAAATATCATTCGATGATAATTCTTTGAATATGATAATAATGATCACTAGTATTTTAAGTTTTCCCCAAAGAAATCCAATTGAGTTTTGAAAAATTGAAGTTTGAATTCTCAATTGAACTGGGTCATGGTTTGAAGGGGTCTGAAGTTTGAATTGATTTGAATTTAAATTGAATGGAGTTTAGATTGATTTGAGGTTTGAGTTAGTCAAGGGTATGAATTGATTTGAATATGGATTTATCCTAGGATCTAGAAGAGTTCTAGGACTTGGATATGGAAGAATCCTAGGCTCTAGAATAGGCCTAAAGGTCTTAGATCTAGAAGGATCCTAAGGTCTAGAATAGACCCTAAGGTCGGGCTCTAGGAAAGGATCTCAAAATCTAGAATAGATCCTAGGGTCTAGGTCTAGGAAGGGGTCTTAAGGTCTAGAGTGGATCCTAGGGTCTAGGATTAGATCTGAATTCTGGAAGGGTCTTAGTTACCTCATTCAAAAATGAGGTCAACACTAGCTTAAATGGCTATTTATAAACAAGTCATACTATACGATAGAGATGGGTTTCTAATCAAAAACCCTAGCCGCTAGATTAATTTAAGTAAGTTCTTTATTCATAAATTTTGAACTAATCGTACTATACGATCCTATCATATAGTATGATATTTTTTTTTTGAATACTTACTTAAATTAATCCCATGATTAGTGCGTAAATCAAGGATTAATTTTTAATTGGTTATCATACTGTACGACATCAATCGTATTGTACGATCAATCGAGGCTATTTTTAGTCATCCCGGACATTGTAACATACAATCCCTTAGATTTTGTACTAGTCATTATGTACGAAGTGGTTCATACCATATGACGTATAAAGATAAGTTTTCGTCATCCTAGCAAATGTCCTTTATGAATAGAAGGAATTTCCATATTGTACTAAATGATGTTATATTGTACTGTATGATATTATTAAAAAATATTGCCTATTCGTAATCCTTCGTATAAGGATGAAGGCTATTTTATACTGATTGTACTGTACGATATTGGATCCAACTGTACGATCATAATGGCTAAATTGAAATTTTAGAGTTTTTTGGAGCCTATTTTAAAAATAAAAACTTCTATTTTTTGAATTGAATAAGGGAAAGAGGAACATGATTAGAGAAGGATTCCTTGGGAGAGAGATCTTGAGAAGATTTTATGGCTTATGAGAGGAAGGAGAAGGTGGGCTTAATGAGGGAGAAGGAGTGTGAGGGAGATCACACTGTTGCTCCTAGCTTGATGCACTTTTCTCCACCTGTGGCCTGAGAAGATCTTATGGGAAGCTCTCTAAGGGGGAGATTCTTCTACATATGTGTCCTCTAAGGTACTCTGCCTTCTCCAAGAGGTAGAAAAATTAGAAGGTTTGCTGTTGTCACTAGGAGGGTGACAAAGCGCTTGGCACTTTGCCATGCTAGATTCGTAAAAGTGAGGTTTGTAAAGGTTTATCCACCTTGTTGTGGGGGCAAAAGGAGAATTACTGTTTAGTAGTGAAATTCTTGGAGTGGAGGACTCCGGGGAGTGGTCGTAGGTCAATTGATTGAACCACTATATATTCTTTGGAGTGATTTTTCCCTTACTGCACTTTATTTACATACTATATTTTATTTTGTTAAATTGCTTGGTGAAAATCATAGTGAATTTCTTTATTGAGAAAGTTAATTTTTCACAACCAATTGTTGCACATTTTGTTTTAAGCATTCACTTTCGTATCAATTAATTTTCTTGTTTAAAATTTAAAAATACAAAAAAATAAAACTTCTATTTAAGATTATCTTTTTATTGCAACAAATTTCTAATTCAACCCCCCCCCCCCCCCCCCCCCCTTGGCCCCCCCCCCCCCCCTCTTGGCGCATCTCATACTTTTAATTGGTATCAGAGTCAGGTTTCAAAAATAGTATTTTAGAAAACCTTGAAAAAATAATCATGGCATATTTTTATAATCATAATATTGCAGAGGGTTATTCAATAACTCATCCACCTCTATTTGACAATATTCCATTTGATTTCTAGAAAATTAGAATGTCTACTTTTCATGATTTATAGACTATCATATATGGATGTTGGTTCAAGAAGGTTACATTACACCATTTAAACTTATGAATGACATGAAAACTCAAGTACCTTTTAGTTAATAGTGCAATCAGGATATGGATTTGGCACAATTAAATGTGAAGTGCTTAAACTATTTCTTTTTTGAATTGAAATCTGAGGACTACATGAGATATCTACCTATGCTACTAGTAAGGAGATTTAGGATAGATTGTGCATCACGTATAAAGGAACTAGTGTTGTTAGATAGTCTAGACATAATATTCTATTGCATGATTATGAACTCTTCTGTATGAAATCTAGCGAAATAATATCTAACATGTATACTAGGTTCATCTAAATAGTGACATCCGTGCATGCACTAGGTAGAGAATTTTCTAATTCTAAAAAAGTTAATACAATTCCTAGATGTTTACTGAGTTCCTATGATGCTAAAATTATTATAATTACTTAATCTAAAGATTTAAACATTTTTTCTATTAACAATTTGCTTGGGTCACTCATTATGTATGAGCAAGGAGTGAGTCAAAGGTAAAGTGATGCAGGAGAAAAGAAGTGGATGGTGGCATTGAAAGCAAACAACTCAGAAAGTGAAAGTTCTATGGTAGAGGAAGAAGATGACATAGCCTTGATAACTTGATAGTTCAAGAATTTTCTAAAAAGAAAACAAAGGCGTCATCAAAATAACTGGAACTAAGGTAAAAGCTCAAGAACTACTAAAGTTTCATCTAACATGATTTGTTTTGAGTGTAGGAAACTAGGTCACCTCCGAGCTGATTGCTCCAACTTAAAGAGTCAAACAACTAAGGAAAAAGGTGAGGAGAAAGCAAAATATAAGAAAGGGAAGATGCAGACACATAAGGCATTTTGGGCTGACTCTGCCTCAGAATCATTAGAAGAAGAAGTAGCGGAGGAGGTAACATATTTGTGTCTAATGGCTAATGATAATATTGATCTATCAGATTAAGATGAGTTATGTCAACTTTTATATGAAGATTTGTTAGTTATTTCTGAGAAAATCCTTGACCAGTATAGAAAGTTAAAAAAAATACATGCTTGTATTAATATTGAGTTTAGTACATTAAAAATTAAGCATGCTAACCTAGTTAAAGAAAATTCTGATTTAGATAGAGATCATATGTCCCTATTTGATGAGTTTGATGCATTAAATAAGAAGCATATTGAATTAACCGAAGCACACAAATCCTTAAAAACATCGCATATTGAATTAGAAACAAAGTATAAGGGATTAAAGGAACTGGCATGGGAGATAGATAGAAATGAACATCAGTTGAAATATGAAAATGCAAATCTTAAACATGCAAACGATTACTTACAAGTCAATATAAAGGCTTTGAATGAAAATAAACAATCACCTTCACTTAAAAAATTTTGCAATCCATTACAACAACATGAATCATTCAAACCTAAGAAGAAACATCACCACCCACAATGGTTAGTGAACCCTTTTCCTGGTGTTAAGTGCTTCTCTTATGGCATGCTAGGTTACATAGCCTGCACATGCACGATTCACCATAGGACACACCTAGTATGGAGACCTAAATTGAATTCATCACATCATAGCAAGCATACATCTCATTTATGTAAGCATAAGGAGGAGCCAAAACTCATTTTGGTTCCTAAATCTAACCCTTGAATTATTTTGTAGGGGTACTCTCACAAAATCCTAGTGAGAGTGTAGTACCTGGATAGTGGCTGCTCGTGATATATGATTGGAGACATGAAGATGTTCATTATATTGGAGACCAAGACTGGAGGCAAAGTAATGTTAGGAGATAACACCACCAAGAAAGTGGTTGGTTTAGGTATGGTTGCAAATGCTAAGAATTTTCTAATTTAGAATGTTTTTAGTTGATGGTTTGAAGAATAATTTATTAAGCATTAATCAATTGTGTGATAAGGGTTTTGACATAAAATTTCTCTCAGATAAATGCCTGATTGTTTTAAATGATAAACTTGTTTGAAAAGGAAAATATATGAACAATGTTTACATGTTAGATTTTGATTGCATTGAAAATTCAAATTCACTTTGTTTAAAAATAATAATAGATGACTCATAGCTATGGCATAGGAGACTATGCCATACTAGTATGAAAACACTTAGAAATATCACCCAAAAAATTCTATTTAGAGGCATGCCTAAGTTAGACTTCACTAAGGACCATCTATGCAATGCCTACCAAGTAGGAAAACAAATAAAATCATCTTTTCATCCAATCAAAGATTTGAACACTTCTAGGCCACTAGAAATCCTTCATGTGGACTTGTTTGGAACCATTAGCACAGCTAGTCTAGGTGAGAAGAATTATAGATTTGTAATTGTAGACGACTGCACTAGATTCAGTTGGGTAAGATTCTTAGCACATAAGAATGAGTTATTTGAGGAATTTAAGATCATCTCCATATGGATTCAACAAAAATTATGATGTAAAATCTCAATAATTTATAGTGATCATGGTGGAGAGTTTCATAATGAAAGATTTGAATCATTCTGTCAAAGTGTTAGGAATAAAGCATAACTTCTCTGTCCCTAGAACTCCACAGAAAAATGGAATAACATAAATAAAGAATAGAACCATAATAGAAGCTACTAGGACAATGTTAGATGAGTATGCTCTTCCTAGATATTTTTGGGCAGAAGCGATAAACACGACATGTTATGCCTTAAATAGGGTGAACATTAGGTCAAAGTAGAATAAAACTCCTTATGAACTCCTTAAGGGTCGGACACTGAAACATTTACACTTATGTGTCTTCGATTACAAGTGCTTTAGTTTAATTAATGGAAAACTTTCCTTAGAAAAATTTGATCCCAAGTCTGATGAGGGTGTCTTCTTAGGTTTTTCATCTATAGGTAGGGCCTACAAAATCTTCAATAAAAGAACCCTAGTTGTAGAAGAGTCTACCCATGTAGTATTTGATGAATCAGATAAGCCCTCCGAATAAAAAATTGAAGAAGACAAAGTAGAGGCAATTCAGGGAGTAGAAACTATGACCATAGGAGAAAGTGTAGAACCTTAGAAAGTCTTGTCTAGAGAATGAAGATACTGCTCTAGTCATCCTAAAGAATTAATATTAGGAGACCCATCAAAAGGTGTGAGAACTAGGCACAGGCTTAGGAAGGAGGTTAGTCATTCCACATTCATCTCTATGATAGAACCCATAAATATAGATCAAGCCTTAGAAAATAAACTTTGGATCCTAGTAATGCAAGAAGAATTGAACCATTTCACCAGAAATGATGTTTGGGAACTAGTCAAGAGACCTAAGGAACATAGTGTATTTGGAACAAAATGGGTCTTTAAAAATAAGGTGAATGACTCAGGAACCATAGTAAGAAATATGACCAGACTAGTAGCTAAGGGGTATAACCAGATTGAAGGCATAGACATTCAAGAAACTTTTACCCCAGTAGCTAGAATAGAATCCATAAGGGTGCTCTTACCCTTTACTTGCTCCAAAAGCTTTAAACTATATCAAATGGATATAAAGAGTGCTCTTTTGAACGGGGTAATCAAAGAGGATGTTTACATTGAGCAACCCCCCAGATTTAAAAGTTCACAATTTTTAAACCATGTATTCAAATTAAAAAAAAGGAACTATATGGGTTAAAGCAAGCACCTAGAGCCTGGTATAAAAGACTTAGCTAATTTTTACTAGATAAAGGATTTATAAAGGGTAGTGTTGACACCACTATCTTTTTACAAAAGGTCAAAGATGAAATTATCATTACTCAAATTTATGTGGACGGCATTCTATTTGGATCTTTAAATAAAAAATTTTGTGATGAATTCTCAAAAATAATGAGTAATGAGTTTGAAATAAGCCAGATGGGATAACTTAATTACTTTGTTGGCTTTAGTTTAAAATAAATGGAAAGTGAAATATTTCTTAGCCAAATAAAATATATTAAGGATATTATAAAAAATATGAGATGGATAGTGCAAAGACCATAAACACCCCATTGGGCTATACGATTCAACTAGACAAAGATCAAAATGGAAAACTAGTAGACCAGAAAAAATATAGGGGAATGATCGGATCTCTCCTCTACCTAACTGCCAGTAAACTGAATATAATGTTTAGTGTGTGCCTCTGTGCCCATTTTCAAGCTGATCCTAAAGAGTCTCACTTAACTACAGTCAAGAGAATTCTTAGATATCTACTAGGCCCCCAAACTTAAGAATATGGTATCCTAGGCACAACACTTCTTTTGAAATCTTAGGGTACTCAGATTCTGATTTTGCAGGATATAAAATAGATAAAAAAAGCACTTCTGGTACCTGCCAATTTATAAGACAAACTTTAGTTGCTTGGTCCAGCAGGAAGCTAAATTTAGTATCCCTCTCTACGACTGAGGTAGAATATTTTACAGTAAGAAGTTGTGTTGCACAAGTACTGTTGTTGAAACAACAACTTCTTGATCTTGGATTACCCGTAGGAGCCATCCTAATTATATGCGAAAAGATAAGTGCAATCTGTATATCCAAAAATCTAATTCAACACTATAGAATAAAACACATAGACATTAGACATCACATCACAAGAGATCATGTAGCTAAAGGAGACATAGAATTACATCACATAGCTACAGGAGATTAATTGGCAGATATTTTCATGAAACCACTAGCCTATGACACCTTTAGCACTTTGAGGATAAGATATGGTGTCATAGACATCCATGCATAATAATTAAAAAAACAAAAAAAAATCACTAAATTTTTTTTTGTATGATACATGTGGTTGTGTAATCAAACTGTTTGGTATGATATAATTACACATCGGATGGTGTGATATCTCCTCTTTGTACTATTTGATCCATGTCAGCAATAGACTGGAATGAATTAAAGCCGTTAGGGAAAATATAATTGCACTTCGTATTGTACGATATCTCCTCTACGTACTGTATGATCCACGTCAGCAAAACAAATAAGGACGACTTTAAGTGGGTCAGTATGATATAATAGCAATTTATACTATACAAACACACGTTCGTACTATATGATGCTTTTCATCAAATGTTGTACTGACGATCCTTAGGACGAACAAAGTTCCTTCAGATCATACTGTACAATACATATTATACTGTATGATTTGACCACCTTTTCCAAACCGTTCATCTAGATGACATTATTTTACATTGTATTATATGAATATTGATCGTACTGTACGATGTTCCAAAAACTCTATAAATCAAAGGGCACATATGATCATTTATATCACTCTTAAGCCAATTCCCTCACTCTCACATGTCTTTGCTAAATGGAGAGCTCCAACAAGCATGGTCATCTCATCCTTGGAAGTTCATCTTCGTCTCACCGTCCCAATGAACATTTTTTAACCACCAAAGTTGAAGAGGCCTACCAAAAAAATTAAGACATGCAAAATTATCCCGTCACGAATGTTGAATAAAGCGGCCTTAAATTTTGAGGTAATGAGCCTATTCGCATCCACAACTATGAATTTCCTCCTTACCCAAGCCTACCTGTATAATTCTGAACTTGTGTTCAAATTCCTGGCCAACCTAACTATCAATGTCAAAATCCTAACACTTGAAAGTTCATTAGGGATGTTAAGCCCTTATGAACTAGCCCAAGCTAACCAAGAGGGGGAGGGGGGGGTGAATTGGTATTTTAAAAAAATCTTTCACGATAAAAAACATAAACTCTTAATCAAACCCAAATTCACCATAAAAAAATCATGCATAAATTAAATGTGGAAAAATTAGTAGAAAAGAACACAAAAATTTATAGTGGTTCGGTGAACTCGACTTACATCCACTCCCTAGAGGCGCCCTTTGAGTATTGCACTAAACTCAGTTACTCTCATTTTCCTCTCGTAGTAAGGTGGAGAAGCCTTTACAAAACCTCCTTTGCACCGACACCGATGAGGCAGAGAACCCAACTTCTTTTACTTCCTACTCAAGCAGGCAGAGAACCTTGATCGATTGTTGAAGTGAACCTCTCTCGAACCTCTAAGAATAAGGGATGACAATCAGAGAAGAAAAATTGGATCCTTGCTTGGAGAAACCTTTGTGTAACCCCTCACAAATAACCCCTCATAAGATCATCTCTCTCTCTACCTTTGTCTCCCTCTCCTCTAGGCTCTCTCATGTTAAGATAGCAGCAAAAAATAAGCCCTTAGGTAGAACAAGAGCTCTTAAATAAAAGAGTTTCATAATAGTTTTTATTTTATACAAACTGACTTTGTCGTCCAGGATGATATACATATCATCCTGGATGATTAGCATAAATTTTGCTCAATTAGCTCGAACGGTTTAGGACGATCAAAAGATTTTTTTTCATATAATCTAGGCTGATATAATATCTTCCTATATGATTAGTAAAAATCCTTGAATATCATCCAGACAGTCACACTGAATGGATGTCTGGATGATAAAAAATAGCTTAGTCGTCTAGGCCGATATCATGATCATCTCGGACGATTAGTTCAAATCCGTGAAAATCATCTAGACACACCTTGAAGGAAGTTAACCGATAAAGACCATACATGAACAACTAAGGTTTTTTGAACTGATCATCCTAGCCGATTCTGTGATCGTCTAGGATTATTAGTTCGAGTAATCAAAATCATAATTGCTTTCCTTGACAAGCAAATTAATTTAGGCATAATTATGTTGTATCATCCAGGATAATGCCATGGATAATATCCAAAAATAAATAATACCTAAACAGATCTAGCGGCTGATTCTTTTTTATTTGAGCCTATCATCTCAGCCGATATAAACATTGTCCATGATGATGAGCTTAATGATGGCTGCCTTAACTAGGATTCCCTAATTAGGGTTTCTATTTTTAACTGATCATCTAAGATGATGTTTGGATCTTCCTAGACGATGTGATCAAAACAGAGAACTCTAACCAATAGAAAAAAAATTTCCCCCATGTGTGTGTGTGCAAGGTTACTTAGTATCAGAAACCACATCATTTACAATAGACTCAAGAAAGAAAAAAAAAATAGAAACTGACTCATACCTAATCTACCCAATCTTGAACTGGCTTGAGTTGCACTCGATCTTGTGGGCCTGAAATGTTAGTGGGTAAGGCAGTCATAGAAAAAATATGAATTTTTGTTATCATCAAAATTCTATTCCATAAAATCAGATTTATAATAATCTCCCCCTTTTTTATGATGGCAAACCAAAAAATAATCTAAGTAGTTCAAGGCAATTTAATGGAAACAGATCAACTATCAATAACAGAATCAAACTATAAACTAAAAAATACAAATAACTACTCCCCCTTTTGACATCATAAAAAGGAAGAGGGAAATATGAAAAGAAACAAAGTAGAGACTAACAAATAGAATCAACTTACAATAAAAAATAACATAAAAAAACTAAAAGAATGATGGCCGATGATCATCTGAAGGAGGTGGTGGTGAAGGTGGTGGTGGCTGAAAGTAACTAGAAAGAGTGGCAAACTACTCTCCAAACTAGGCCATATCCTGGTCATGCTAATACTGCAGAAGAATAATGTCCTCAGTATGTTGCTGCTCCTGCACAGCAACGTACGCCTTGAAGTGAAGCTCCCACTGATCGAATCGCTCCACCAGTTGATCAATCTTAGAGTGATGGCATAGTGGAGTAGGTGTAGGAACAGGCATAGGAGCAGGTGTCGGAGCTACATCCTTCTCAGCTTCCTCATGCCCCGGGTGTAGATGAGTAATGTGAAGAACATAAAAGGAGTTATTTGAGTAGAAGGCATTCTGAAAATTTGGTGAGGCATGATATTGAAGGTTGTATTTTGATTCTAAGACATAGGCAATAATATGTCCTAGAGCAAGATTCGGCTTCCTCATATATCCTGGATCTCGAATAGTGGTCAGATGCTTAATGTAATAAAAGATCAAATATGTGGCATTAAATTCTTGGTGAGCCAAAATATAAAAAGTTATGATCGAAATAAGAGGAGTGATATGAACACAATCACCAGCTTTAAGAAGAATTGAGGTGTGAAGGACATGCTGGATTGTCCTAGCTAGGTCTCCTTTTTTAAAATTCTTAAATACTCTCAGTTGGGATAATATCTTCCAGAAATTAGAGAAGAAAAACTCACTCTCTAATATAAGGAAGAATGAATCTCAAAATAGAATCAAAAGTCATTTGATAAATATAATGATAAGATTTCAAAAATCTGAAGGTAATATAAAGACTTTGAACACTATATATATAAGATAGATTACTGTAGCAAGATTGAAAAGATCTTTATTACAAAGGCCAATTGTTAATTTGAGATTAACTTTTGTTTAGAAAAGAAAATTACACCACTAAAAAAAGTTAGAGAAAAGGAAACAATCAACGGTATTTTTCCCTTTAACTGATTTAGAGATGTCAATCTTTAACTTACAAACTTCCAAAAACAAAAATAAGGCATAATATATTAATTCAACAATGATTAGAAAAAATATGACATATGAAAGAAAAGTAAAGCAACAAACAAAAATAATAAAAAAAAGGAAATAAATAATGAGAAACTACTGAAATAAAACAACATAAGTAAAAAAAATAGATAACAGATAAGAAATCAGTAAGAATCAAGTTCATGCATTTATGTCAACAACACCTAATCTGGTCCTTAAAGTGCTAAAAGTGTCAAGGGATAGTGGCTTAGTAAAGATGTCAGCCAGTTGATTCTCAGTTGCCATATGGTGTAACTCAATGTCTCCTTTAGTCACTTAGTCTCTAATAAAGTGATGCCTTATATCTATGTGCTTGGTTCTTGAATGTTGGATAGGATTCTTAGAAATATAGATGGCACTAGTGTTGTCATAAAGAATTAAAATTTTACCTACAGGTAATCCTAAATCTAGATCTTACTGCTTCAACCAAAGGACTTAGGCCACACAACATCCTAAGGTAATATACTCAGCTTCAGCACTGGAAAGTGCGATAGAGTTTTGCTTCCTACTAAACCAGGATACTAAAGATTGTCATATGAATTGGCAAGTCCCAAAAGTACTCTTTCTATCCAGCTTATAACCTATAAAATCAGAATCACAATATCCAATAATCTCAAAAAAAGTGATGTGCCTAGGATATCAGATTCCTAAGTTTTGGGTTCCTAAGAGGTATCTAAAAATTCTCTTAACTGTCGTTAGGTGAGATTTTTTAGGATCAACTTGAAATCTAGCACAGAGATAAATACTAAACAATATATCAGGTTGACTAGTAGTTAGGTAAAGTAAAGATCCAATTATCCCTCTGAACTTCTTTTGATCAATAAACATTCCATTTGGGTCTTAATCCAACTAAACACTGGAGGTCATAGGAGTATTAATTGTCTTAGCTTTATCCATTTCATACTTGTTCAAGAAGTATTTTATATATTTTGTTTGATTTTAAAAGGTTCCATCATCAAGTTGTCTTATGCTAAACCCCAAAAAGTAAGACAACTCTCTCATCATACTCATCATAAACTTCCTACTTATTATTTTAGAAAAATCATCACATAGCCTTTTATCAGAATATCCAAAATATTATATCATCGACATAGATCTGAATAATGAGTAAATCATCTCCTACTTTTCTTAGAAAAAGGTTGGGGTCTATACTCCCCTTAACAAACTCCCTCTCTAATAAGGATGTGCTAAGCATCTCATACCAAGATTTGGGTGCCTGCTTTAATCCATATAAAGCCTTTTTTAATTTGAAAACATGATTTGGAAGTTGGGAACTCTCAAAACCTGGGGGTTGCTCTACAAGCACTTTCTCTTTTATTACCTCATTTAAAAAGGCAATCTTAATGTCCATTTGAAAAAGCTTAAATCCCTTAAAACAAGCAAAGGTTAATAAAACTCTAATGGCTTCCAATCTAGCTACAGGGATAAAGGTCTCCTCAAAATCAATCCGTTCTATTTGGTTGTACCCCTTAGCCACCAAACTTACCTTATTCCTAACCACCATACCATAATCATTCATTTTGTTCGTAAAGACACATTTAGTTCTAACTACACTTTATCCCTTTGGCCTTTCTACATGCTCCCAAACATCATTCCTAATAAATTTCTTTAAATCCTTTTACATGGCTAAGATCTAAAACTCATCAGAAAGAGCTTGGTTGATATTGATGGGTTCAGTCATTAAGATAAAGGGAGAGTGGTTCACTTCCTTCCAAAGTCAATAAATGTTCAAAGAATATCTCCAATCTCTAGGCAAGGTGTGTGTAGGTTCAACCCTTTCCTCCAGATCTATACTTTCTACTCCTTGGGTAATCTCACCTACTCCTTTAGTTTTTTGGGGCTCTACCCTCTTCTCAAAATGTTCAACTCTAGTTGTATTCTCTCCAACCTCATCTTCCTCCTCAACTCTAGACTTCTTAGGATCAGATTCATCAAACACTACATGAGTTGTCTCGTCTACTACCAATGTCCTCTTATTAAACACCCTAAAGGATTTCCCCACACTTGAATATCCTAAGAACACTCCATCAAATTTTGGGTCAAATTTTCCTATGTGTGACTTCCCATTGTTATGAATGAAAACCTTACAACCAAAGACATGAAGGTGGGAAAGATTGGGTGTCCTACCCTTAAGGATCTAATAGGGTGTCTTATCAAGTTTGGCTCTAACATTTACCCTATTCAACACAACAAGTTATATTTATTGCTTCAACCCAAAAGTATTTTGAAAGTGAATACAAAGCAAGCATGGTTATAGTGGCTTCAAATAAGGTCTAATTCTTCCTTTCAGCTGCCCCGTTCTACTAAGGGATCCTAAGAGCTGAGAAGTTGTGACTAATCCCCTTATCCTTACAGAAGTCTTCACATCTCTCATTTTCAAACTCTCCCCGATGGTCACTATGGATGGTCAAAATCACATAACCTAACTTTTTCTGAATGCAAGTGAAGAAGGATCTAAACTCAGGAAAAGACTCATTCTTATGTAGAAATCTAATCCAAGTAAACCTCAAGTAGTCATCGACAATCACAAAACCATAGAATTTCCCTCCTAAGCTAACAGTGCTAATGGGTCCAAACAAATCCATGTGAATGACTTCTAAACGTCTAGAGGTGCTAATATCCTTAATGGAGTGAAAAGATGAATGAACTTACTTTCCTAATTGGCGGGCATCACAAAGGTGGTCTTTTGAGAATTTAAGTTTGGGCAAACCTCTAACTATGTCTTTCTAGGTCACTCTCCTAAGGGTTCTCATACTAGCATTACATAATCTCCTATTCCATAACCATGAATCATTAGCAGTAGTTTTTAAGTAAAATAAAGAAACACTTTCAATATTATTTAAGTCTAGCATGTAAACATTATCGATCCGCATTTCCTGCAAAATAGTGTTGTTATTTAAGCTTATAATACAAGTATTTGCCAAGAATTTTATGATGATGCCCTTATCACAAAGTTGACTGATGTTGAGTAAGTTGTGTTTCAATTCATTCATAAGCAAAACATTTTCAATCAAAAGAGTCTTGAAGTTTCCAATTATACCTGTGCCCACTACCTTCCTTGTGGTGTTATCTCAAAGAGTAACCTTGCCTCCTATCCTGCTCTCCAGCAAAATGAATTAATTGGCATCTCCATTCATGTGTCGGGGGAATTTAATATCCAGATACCACATGCTCTCATGAGACCTTTTGTGAGAACAAGCCTGCAAAATCATCAAGTGTCAGATTTAGGAACCCAAACATGTTTGGGTCCCTTCTTATAGAAAGTAGAATGTAATGCATGTGTGTTATAATGTGAATCATGAAATTTGGGTCTCCAAACCCAATGTGTACTATGGTGAATGGTGCATGTGTGTGCAATGTGTCTTAACATGCCATATAAAAATCATCTAATTCCAGGAAAAGGATGTACTAATCTACTCAGGCGGTGATGCTTTTCTTTAAAGTTATGTGAGGTACGCAATGATGATTTATTATTTTCAAAAGTTTTGAGCTTTGTTAATTTCTTAAACTCCTTTTCTAACTCAGTAAGGTATGACTTCCAGGAATCATGTGCATGAAATAATTCAGTATGCTTTTTATTTAATGCAACAAACTCATCAAGTAATGACATGTGATTGTTATCAATTGTAGAATGATCTTTAAGAAGAATTTCATGCTCTTTTTGTAAATTTAAAAACTCCAATTTCAAGATAGCATGTGATTTCTTAAGTTTCCTAAATGATGTGTGAATTTTTTCAGAAACTTCATATATTTCCTCATAGGTTAGTTCACATACCTCTTCATAGTTACTTTGGCCAAGATTTTCATCTGCCATCAAGCACAAGTTTATAGTCTCCTCTTCAACTTCAGTTTCAGAGGAGTTAGATGCAGAATCTATGCAGAAAACCATTTCAAACTTCTTCTTATCCTTTTTGAACTTGGTTTTCTCCTCACCCTTCTCCTTGTTAGGATGAGTTTTAAGTGTAGGGCAATCAACTTTAACATGTCCTAGATTCTTGTATTCAAAATAGATAGTATCATTATAACTCTTAAAATTTTTTCTACCCTTACCTTTATTCCACTTATGATTATTCTTATGCTGTTCCTTAGAAAGCTTTTGAATTATCTTGTGATTAAGGGAACATTATCGATTTTAGACCTGGAAGAGTCAGTGTTTGTGTTGTTGGCCTTCAGCACCACAATTTTCTCTTTCTTTTTCTCACCTACATAAAGCTTTCTTTGACACACCCCTTGCACATAAGCAATGAGTGATCCAAGCAAATTATCAATAGAATAAGTCTTCAAATCTTTAGATTAAAAAATTATAGTAATTTTAGCATCAATAGAAGAAGGCAAGCATCTCAAAATTTTATTCACTTTTTTATAGTTAGTGAGTTCTCATCCTAAGGCATACAAAGAGGTAAAAATTTTAGTAAACCTTGTATACATTTTAGAAATTGATTCAGAAGGCTTCATAAGAAAAAGTTTATAATTATGCAATAAAATATTCTATTGAGAATGCTTAACTTCATTTGTTCTTTCATAAGTAATACACAATCTATCCCAAATCTCTTTAACAGTAGCACAAGTTCAAACACACATGTAGTCTTCAAATTTTAAAGCACCAAAAAAATAGTTCAAACATTTTACATTAAGTTGTGCTAAATCTTTATCATTAGAAGTCCATTCAATAAAAGGAAGTTTAGTTTTAATGCCATTAATTTCACACGAAGGAGGTGAATAACCTTCTTTATCAAGCATCCACATGTAAAAGTTAATTGATTGTAAAAATGTAGACATGCAAGTTTTCCAAAAATTAAAAGGAATATTATCAAACAAAGGTGATCGGATAATAGAATACCCTTCTATAGTATTACAATTTTAAAAGTTAGCCATGGATCAAAATTCAAAAGTTTTCAAAAACTCATTTTTATGTATACCTCTCTGATACCACTTGAAAGTTCGTTAGGCATGTTAAGCCCTTATGAACTAGCCCCAGCTAACTTAGAGTGGTGGGGGGGGGGGGGGGGGGAATTTTTAAAAATTTTTTTTACAGGGGGGGATGATATTTTAAAATATCTTTTACAATAAAAAACACAAACTCTTAATTAAACCAAAATTCACCACAAAGAAATCGTGCGAAAATTAAATGCAAAAAAAGCAGTAAAAAGAATAAAAAAAAATGTATAGTCATTCGGTCAACTCGACCTATATCCACTCCCCGGAGGCGCCCTCCGAGTATTGCTCTAAACACAGTGAATCTTCTATTGATCCCACAGCAAGGTAAAGAAGGCTATATAAAACCTCCTTTCCATAGACACCGGTGAGGCATAGAACCCAACTCCTTTTGCTTCATCCTGAACTAAGCTGAGAACCTTGATCGATTGCTGAAGTGAACCTCTCTCAAACCTCTAAGAACAAGTGATGATGATCAGAGAAGTCGACTTGGATCCTTGGTGGGAGAAACCTTTATGAAGCTCCTCACAAACTCCGCCTCATAAGTTCCTCTCTCTCAGCCTTTCTCTCCCTCTCCTCTAAGCTCTCTTAGGTCAAGACAGCAACAAAAGATGAGCTCTTAGGTAGAACTAGAGCTCTTAAATACAAGAGTTTCAGAATAGCTCTTATTTTATACAAACCAACTTTATCATCCAGGATGATGTACATTGTCCTGGACGATCATCATAAATTTTGCTTAATCAACACAGAAAGTTTGGGACGATCAGAAGATTTTTGTTCATATCATCCAGGCCAATATAATATCAACCTGTACAATCAGTACAAATCCTTGAATATCATCAATAAAATCGCACTGAATGGATATCTGGATGATAAAAAAATAGCTTGATCATCCAGGCCGATCTCACTATCATCCTTGATAATTAGTTCAAATCAGTGAAAATCGTCTAGACCATCACCCTTAAGGCAGTTGGCCAATGAAAACCATCCAAGAACAACTAAGGTTTATTGAACTGATCGTCCAGGCAGTTCCTATGATTTTCCTGATGATTGGATCGAGTAATCAAAACCTTAATTTCTTTCCTTCATAAGCAGATTAATTTAGGCATAATTGTGTTGTATCGTCCAGGATGATTTCCTACATGATGTCCAAAAATAAATAATACCTAAATAGATCTGGCGGCAGATTCTTTTTTATTTGAGCCTATTGTCCCGGCCAATACAAATATCATCCAGGACAATGAGCTTAATGATGGTTTCCTTAACCAGGATGCCCTAATTAGGTTTTTTATTTTTAACATATCATCCACGATGATGTTTGGATCATCTTGGATGATGTGATAAAAATAGAGAACTCTAACCAATAGACAGCAAATTTTTCCCCATGTGTATTTGTGCAAGGTTACTTAGTATCAGGAAGCACATTGTTTATATTAGACTCAAGAAAGGGAAAAAATTACAAACTAGCTCAGACCTAATCTACCCAATAGACTCTTGAGCTGGCTTGAGTTGCACTCGATCTTCTGGACTTGAAATATTAGTGGGTAAGGCAGTCGTAGAGAAAACATGAATGTTTGCTATCATCAAAATTCTATTATAGAAAATCAGATTAATAAAAACTCTCACCTCCTTTATGTACCAACAACGTGTGGAAATCATTAAGGCATGTCTCACCCAATATATCCAGCTATCTACTAAAGGCCCTAGAGCACGTTCCTTTCTCACAAATGAATTCAACATGAGTGCTGCACATCTAGTCCTTAGGAATGTCACTTTTTGCCAACACCAGCCTCATTTTTAGTCACTAACCTGGACTGCTAGAATTATTCAACACATCCTTCGCAGTTCAATCATACCCAAAGCTGGCGATCAAATCCGCATGACCCCAATCTTATCCATTATTACATACCTTATTATGTAAAACATCAAATTTAAGGAGGCTAATTTGATCATTAATTATATCAGGAAAATGACCTTTGTCTACCTTCCTACCACCCATAGAAAATAAAATCTAGCTCTTGGCCACCTCATAGGTTACATTCTTCAAAATAAATATCAATTAACCTATCCTAGTGAACCTGATAATCAACCCATTTTTTATACAGATGCCTCCTTCTATATTTTGTTTCATCAAGGGCAAGAGCTGGATGAACCAAATTTTGATGAAGAAGAAGGAGAGGCTGCTCCAATAGGAGCTCTAGTTCCACCAAGACGGCATGCACCACCCCGAGGACCTATACTGGCCTATCCTTATGATGACCTGGTCGAATGATTTGACCAACTATAAAGCTACCTGGATACTCACATCTAGGAACAACATCAGTAACACCAAGAGGACATGTGATGGTTTGGTGAACAGTTTACTTTAATTGATCAATAATTCCCGTCCATTCACCACTATTTTCAGCAACATCCACCTTGACCTCCACCTGATCAAGTTCCTACTTTTTACTTGTCTTTGCTTAATGCTGGTTTTCTTAGTGTTATTTTTTACTTTTCTTTTTGGTGATTTCAAATGGGGGAAAAGTCTGTTATGTGCCTTAGGTAGTTTGCCTTGTTTGTTATGTTTTTTTTTTTTTTAATTTCAAAGAAATGCATTTTTTCTCCTATTTCTATTCATATGATATTTTATTTTAATTAAAAAAATATTAAAATTGATGAAAAACAAAAACAAAAAAAATAATTCTTTGCTAATTTCTTTAACAATAACATTATTTGACATCATAAAAAAGAAGGAGATTGTTGCAGTCCATGACCCCTAGTTTGAGATTTTGATGATAACAATTAATATCAATTGAATTATTATTCATTGAATATTTTTTATTTCTGCTCTTATCTATGATTACTAATATTTCAGGGAGATTATAAGTTACTCAGGACAACAAGAAGACTCAAGGCTAGATAGAGTAGGAGTTGGAGTTTATAACATTATAATTTTTCATTTATTTCTATTTTTGTTTTCTTAAGTCTGACCATAAATTGTATGCAAGACTGAGCAACCATGCACATACACAGGGGGAGAGGGTTTTAAAATGAAGAGAATTTTTTTCTCTATCGATCATACTGTACAAGTTTTAATCATACTGTATGATCTGATCAAGCTCAAATGATTATTTGTAAACAAGTCATACTGTACGATGGATATTGTACTGCATGATGGGTTACTAATAAAAAAACCCTAGCCACCAGATTAATTTAAGTAACTTATTAATTCATAAATTTTGAACTGATCATACTGTACGATCCTATCATATTGTATAATATTTTTTGACTACGTAAATTATCCCTGTGATTAGTATGCAAATCAAGGATTAATATCTGATTGGTTATCGTACTGTACGACACCATTCATATTGTATGATCAACCGAGGCTATTTTTGGTCATCTTGGACATCATACAGAACTATCCCATGATTTTGTACTAATCATACTATATGAAGTGGTTCATACCATACGATGTATAGACATGAGTTTTTTTGATCCCAGCAAATATCCTATACGAATAGAAGGAATTTTTATATCATACTTGACGATGTTATATTCTATTGTACGATACTATTTAGAAATATTGCCTGTTCGTAATCCTTCATACCAAGATGAAGGGTATTTTGTACTGTTCGTACTATACGACATTGGATTATACTGTATGATTATAATGGATAAATTAAAAATTTTAGGGTTTCTTGGAGCCTATTTTAAATAAAAAAACTTCTATTTTTTTAATTGAATAAGGGAGAGAGGAATGTGATTAGAGAGGGATGCCTTGGGAGAGAGCTCTTAAGAAGATTTTATGGTTTGTGAGAGGAAGGAGAAGGTCGGCTTTATGAGGGAGAAGGAGTGTGAGGGAGATCACATGGTTGCTCCTAGCTTGTTACACTTTTCTCCTCCTATGGCATGAGAAGATCTTGTACAAGGCTCTCTAATGGGGAGATTCTTCTACATCTGTGTCCTCTAAGTTACTCTACCTTCTCCAGAAGGGCGAAAAATGAGATGGTTTGCTGCCATCACCGAGAGGATGACAAAGTGCTTGGCATTCCGCCATGCTAGATTCATGAAATTGAGGTTTGTAAAGGCTTTTCCGCCTTATTGTGAGGGCAAGAGGATAATTACTATTTAGTAGTGAATATCTTGGAGTGGAGGACTTCGGGGAGTGGACATAGGTCAATTGATCGAGCCTCTATAACTTTTCTGGTGTGATTTTTTTTTTACTGCACTTTGTTGATGTAATGAATTTTATTTTTGTTCAAATTGTTTGGTGAAAATCATAGTGAATTTCTTTGTTGAGCAAGTTAATTTTTCACAACGAGTTGTTGTAAATTTTATTTTAAGCATTCGCTTATGTATCAATTAATGTTCTTGTTTAAAATTTAAAAATATAAAAAATAGAACTCGTATTTAGGATTGTCTTTTTATTACAACAAATTTCTAACTCAACCCCCCTCTTGGCGCATCTCATACTTTTAATTGGTATTAGACTTAGGTTTTAAAAATAGTGTTTTAGGAAACCTTGAAAAAATGATCATGTCTTATTTTTGTAATTATAATACTATGGAGGGTTATTCATTAACTCATCCACCTTTGTTTGAGAATATTCCATTTGATTTCTAGAAAATTAGAATGTCTACTTTTTTACAGTCTGTAGACTATCTTATGTGGATGTTGGTTCAAGAAGGTTACATTGCACCATTTAAAATTATGAATGGCATGAAAACTCATGTACATTTTAGTTAATGGAGCAATGAGGATAGGGATTTAGCATACTTAAATATAAAGTGCTTAAACTGTTTCTTTTTTGCATTAAAATTTGAGGACTACATGAGAGTAACTACCTATGCTACTAGTAAGGAGATTTGGGATATACTGTGCATCACGTATGAAGAAAATAGTGAGGTTAAATAGTCTAGACTTAATATTCTATTTCATGATTATTAACTCTTCCGTATGAAACCTAGCAATAAAATATCTTACATGAACACTAGGTTCACCTAAATAGTGACATCCTTGCATGCATTAGGTAGAAAAATTTCTAATTCCGAAAAAAGTTAATAGGATTCTTAGATGTTTACCGAGTTCCTATGATGCTAAAATTATTGCAATTATCGAATCCAAATATTTAAATAATTATTCTTTTGACAATTTTCTTGGGTCACTCATTGTGTATGAGCAAAGAGTGAGTCAAAGGCAAAGTGATGCAGGAGAAAACAAGAAGGAGCAGATGGTTGCATTGAAAGAAAATAACTAAGAAAATGAAATTTTTACATAAGAGGAAGAAGATGACATACCCTTGATGACTCAACAGTTCAAGAATTTTCTGAAAAGAAAACAAAGGCGTCATCAGAATAACTGGAATAAAGGTAAAAGCTCAAGAACTACTAAAGTTTCATCTAACATGATTTGTTTTGAGTGTAGGATACTAGGTCACCTTCTAGCTGATTGCACTAACTTAAAGAGTCAACCAACTCAGGAAAAAGGTGAGAAGAAAAAAAAAATATAAGAAAGGGAAGATGAAGACATATAAGGCATTTTGGGCTGACTCTGCCTCATAATCGTTAGAAGAAGAAACAGCATAGGAGGTAACATATTTGTGTCAAATGGATAATGATAATTTTGATCAATCAAACCAATATGAGGTATGACAACTTTCATACGAAGATTTGTTTGTTATTTCTGAGAAAATTCATGACTAGTATAAAAAGTTAAGGAAAATGCATGCTAGTTTTAATATTGAGTTAGTACTTTACAAACTGAGCAAGCTAACCTAGTTAAAGAAAATTCTAATTTAGATAAAGATCATATGTCCCTGTTTGATGAGTATGATGCATTAAATAAGAAGCATATTGTATTAACTGATGCAAATAAATCCTTAAAAACATTGCATGCTGAATTAGAAACAAAGTATAAGGGATTTGAGGAATTGGCATGGGTGATAGATAGGAATGAACATTGTTTGAAATTTGAAAATGCAAATCTTAAAGAAGCAAATGTTTACTTACAAGTCAAGATAAAGGCTTTGAATGAAAGTAAATAACCACATTCACTTGAAGAATTTTGTAATCCATCACAATAGCATGAATCATTCAAACCTAGGAAGAAGCATCACCAACCACATTGGTTAGTGAACCCTATTCCTACTTTTAGGTGCTTCTCTTTTGGCATGCTATGTCACATAGCCCACACGTGCACGATTCACCATAGGACACACCTAGTATGGAGACCTAAATTGCATTCATCATAGAAAATCATGCATACATCTCATTCATGTAAGCATAAAGAGGAACTCAAACTCACTTTGGTTCCCAAATTTAACCCTTGAATGATTTTGTAGGGGTGCTCTCACAAAAGACCTAGTGAGAGTTTGTGGTACCTGGATAGTGGTTGCTTGTGACATATGATTGGAAACATGAAGAAGTTCATTATATTGGAGACCAGGATCGGAGGCAAAGTAAAGTTAGGAGACAACACCACCAGGAAAGTGGTTCAGGTATGGTTGGAAATGCTAAGTATTTTCTAATTGAGAAAGTTTTTTTAGTTGATGGTTTGAAGTATAATTTATTAAGCTTTAGTTAATTGTGTGATAAGGTTTTTGACATAAAATTTCTTTCTGACAAATGCCTGATTAGTTTAAATGACAAACTTGTTTTAGAGGGAAAATGTATGAACAATATTTACATGTTAGATCTTGATTGCATTGAGAATTTAAATTTACTTTGATTAAAAATAATAATAGATGACTCATGGCTATGGCATAGGAGACTATGCCATACTAGTCACTTAGAAATATCACCAAGAAAAATATAGTTAGAGGCATACCTAAGTTAGACTTCACTAAGGACCATCTATGCAATGCCTGCTAACTAGGAAAACAAAGAAAATCATCTTTTCATTCAATCAAAGATGTGAACACATCTAGGCCACTATAAATCCTTTACCTGGACTTATTTGGATCCGTTAGCACAGCTAACCTTGGTGGGAAGAATTATGAATTTATAATTGTAGATGATTTCACTTGATTTACTTGGGTAAGATTCTTAGCACATAAGAATGAGTCATTTGAGGAATTTAAGATCTTCTCCATATGGATTCAACAAAAATTAGGATGCAAAATCTCAATAATCCATAGTGATCATGGTGAAGAGTTTCAAAATGAAAAATTTGAATCATTCTATCAAGAGTTAGGAATAGAGCATAACTTCTTTGCCCCTAGAACTCCACATAAACAAATGGAATAACAAAAAGAAAGAATAGAACCTTGGTAGAAGTTACTAGGGCAACGTTAGCTGAGTATACTCTTCCTAGATATTTTTGGGCAGAAGTGGTAAACATGCCATGTTATGTCTTAAATAGGGTAAACATTAGATCGAAGCATAAAAAAACTCCTTATGAACTCCATAAGGGTCAAACACCAAAATGTTTACACTTATATGTCTTCGATTGTAAGTGCTTTATATTAATTAATGGAAAACTTCCCTTAGAAAAATTTGACCCAATTCTTATAAGGGTGTCATCTTAGGTTATTCATCTAAAGGTAAGGCCTATAAAATCTTCAATAAGAGATCCATAGTTATAAAAGAGTCTACCCATGTTGCGTTTGATGAATTAGATAAGCCCTCTGAATAAAAAATTGAAGAATATAAAGTAGAGGCAATTTAGGGAGTAGAAATTATGTCCATATGAGAAAGTGTAGAACCTCAGGAAGACTTTCTTAGAGAATGAACATACTCCTCTAGTCATCCTAAATAATTAATATTAGGAGACACGTCGGAAGGTGTGAGAACTATGCACGAACATAGGGAGGAGGTTAGTCATTCCGTATTCTTCTCTTTGATAGAACCCACAAATATAGATCAAGCTTTAGGAAATTAATTTTGGATCCTAGCAATGCAAGAAGAATAGAACCAATTCACCAGGAATGATGTTTGAGAACTAGTCAAGAGACCTAAAGAGCATAGTGTACTTGGAACAAAATGGGTCTTTAAAAATAAGGTGAATGACTCAGGAACCATAGTAAGAAATATGGCCATAATAGTAGCTAAGGGGTTTAACCAGATTAAAGGCATAGACTTTGAAGAAACTTTTGCCTAGTAGCATGACTAGAAGCCATAAGGGTGCTCTTAGCTTTTGCTTACTTCAAAAGGTTTAAACTGTATCAAATAGATGTAAAGAGTGCTCTTCTGAACTGGGTAATCAAAGAGGATGTTTACGTTGAGCAACCCCTCATATTTGTAAGTTCATAATTTTTAAACCATGCATTCAAATTAAAAAAGCACTATATTGGTTAAAGCAAGCACCTAGAGCCTGATACGAAAGACTGAGCTCATTTTTACAAGATAAAGGATTTGTAAAAGGTAGTGTGGACACCACTCCCTTTCTACAAAAGGTCAAAGATGAAAGTTTCATTGTTTAGATTTATGTGGATGACATTCTGTTTAGATCTTTAGATAAATTTTTTTGTGATAAATTCTTTAAAATAATGCGTAATGAGTTCGAAATAAGCATGACAGGATAGCTTAATTACTTTCTTGTCTATAGTGTAAAAAAATGGAAAGTGAAATATTTCTTAGCCAAATAAAATATAATAAGGATATTCTGAAAAAAATATGAGATAGATGTGCAAAGCTTATGAACACCCCAATGAGCTCTATGATTCAACTAGAAAATGATCCTCTACTTGACTGCCAGTAGACCGAACAAAAGTGTGTCTTTGTGCACATTTTCAAGCTGATCCTAAAAAGTCTCACTTAACTGTGATCAAGAGAATCCTTTGATATCTATTAGGCACCCCGAATATAGGAATTTGGTATCGTAGGCACAACACTTCTTTTAAAATCCTAGGGTACTCAGATTTTGATTTTATAGGATATAGGGTAGATAGAAAAAGCACCTCTGGCACCTACCAAATCATAGAACAATCTTTAATTTCTTAGTCTAGCAGAAAGCAAAATTTAGTATCCCTCTCCACAGCCGAGGTATAATAATTTGCAGTAGGAAGTTACGTTTCACAAGTACTGTGGGTGAAACAACAACTTTTTAATCTTTGATTACCCGTAGAAGCCATCCCAATCATGTGCGACAACATAAGTGCAATCTGCATTTCCAAAAATCCAATTCAACACTTTAGAACAATACACTAGACATTATACATCACTTCATAAGAGATCATGTAGCTAAAGGTGACATAGAATTATATCATATAGCTACAGGAGATCAATTGGCAAATATTTTTATGAAACCACTAGCCTACGACACCTTTAGCACTTTGAGGATAAGACATAGTGTCATAGACATCCATGCATAATAATAATAAAAAATCAAAAAATAATAAAAAATAAAATTTTTTTATCTAAGGTGTTTCCTGATCTTCACACACTCATCACATAAAACTCAACAATTGATAATTATTTTTTCAACATAGTGTACGATACAAGTTTGTACTATATGATATATCCAAAACTACACAAATCACAACTCATCCTCAATTTCATCTCGGCATATCATAATGTACGCGTCAGTTTGTACTGTATAATACATGTGGTTATGTAGTCAAATCATTTGGTATGATATAATTGCACATTGTACTATACAATATCTCCTCTTCGTACTATACGATCCATGTTAGCAAAATGGATGAAGATGACTTTAAGTGGTTCAGTACGATATAATAGCAGTTCATACTACATGAACACCCATTCGTACTGTACAACACTTTTCATCAAATGTCATACTGATGATCCTTAAGATGATCAAAGTTCCTTCAGATCATACTGTACAATTTGACCACCTTTTCCAAACCATTCTTCTACATGACATTATTTCACATTATATTATATGAACATTGATTGTACTATACGATGTTCCAAAAACACTATAAATTAGAGGGCACGTATGATCATTTCTATCACTCCTAAGCCAATTCCCTCACTCTCACCTATCTTTGCTAAATGGCAAGCTCTAGTAAGTGTCTTCGTCTCATCCTTGGAAGCTCATCTTCCTCTTGCCATCCCAACAACTATTTTTTAATCGCCAAAGATGAAGAGGCCTACCAAAAAATTAAGACATGCAAAATTACCCTGTCACAAATGTTGAATTAGGAGGCCTTAAATTTTGAGGTAATGAGCCTATTCACGTCCACCACTATTCAATTCCTCCTTACCCTAGCCTTCCCATACAATTCTAAACTTGTGTTCAAATTCTTTGCCAACCTAACTATCAATGTCAAAAGCCTAACCCTCACCTCCTTTATCTACTAACGATGTGTCAAAATCACTAAAGAAGATATCACCCAATACATTCGGCTATCTACTGAAGTCCCTAGAGTTTATTCCTTTCTCACAAATGAATTTGATTGGAGTGTTACAAATTTAGTCCTTACGAATGTCACTTTTTGCCAACACCAACCTCTTGTTCAGTCACTAACTTGGACTGCTAGAATTATTCAACACATCTTTTGCACTTAAATCATAACCAAAGCTAGCGACCGAATCTGCATGACACAAATCTTATCCTTTGCTACTTACCTTATTATGTCAAACACCAAATTTGATGAGGCTAATTTGATCATTGATTATATCAGGAACATGACCTTAGTCTGCCTTTCTACCACCCATAGAAAATAAAATCTAGTCCTTGGCCACCTTATATGTTACATTCTTCAAAATAAATATCAATTAACCTACCCTGGTGAACTCAATAATCTACCCATTTTCTATACAGATGCCTCCTTCCATATTTTATTTCATCGGGGGCAAGAGTTGGATGAACCAACTATTGGGGGCAAGAGTTGGATGAACCAAATTTTGATGAAGAAAAAGGAGAGGCTACTCCAACAGGACCTCCAGTTCCACCAAGACGGCATACACCACCCTGATGACCTGCATTAGCCTGTCCTCACGATGACCTTGTCGAATGATTTGACCAACTACAAAGCCGCCTGGATGCTCACATCTAAGAACAACATCAACAACACTAGGAGGACATGCGATGGTTTGGAGAACACTTTACTTTAATTGATCAATAATTCCTGTCCATCCACACCACTTTCAGTATCCTCTACCTCCACCTCCACCTGATCAGGATCCTACTTTTTTTCTTTATGCTAGTTTTCTTATTGTTATTTTTTACTCCTATTTTTGGTGATGTCAAAAGGGGGATACGTCTGTTATGTGCCTTAAGTAGTATTTCTTGTTTGTCCTATTTTTTTTTTAATTTCAATGAAATGCATTTTTTTCTCTTATTTCTATTCATGTGATATTTTATTTTAATTAAAAAAATAATGAAAATGATGAAAAAAAAAACAAAACAAAAAATTCTTTGCTAATTTCTTTAACAATAACATTATTTGACATCATCAAAAAGGGGGAGATTATTGCAGTACATGACCCCTATTCTGAGATTTTGATGATGTCAAATAATTTTGATTGAATTATTATTCATTGAATATTTTTTATTTCTGCTCTTATTTGTGATTACTAACATTTTAGGGAGATTACAAGTTACTCAGGACAACATGAATACTCAAGACTGGGTAGAGTAGGAGGTTGAGTTTATAATATTATAATCTTTTATTTATTTCTATTTTATTTTCTTGAGTCTGGTAAAAATTTGTATGCAAGACTTAGCAACCATGCACATACACAAGGGGAGAGGGTTTTAAATTGAAGAGAAATTTTTTCTCTATCGATCGTACTGTATGAGTTTTAATCGTATTGTATGATTTTATATCGTACTATATGTAGTTTATAATCAAAAACCCTAGCCACACGATTAATTTAAGTAAGTTCTTAATTCATAAATTTTAAACTAATCGTATTATACGATCCTATCTTATGGAATAATATTTTTAAATACTTAAATTAATCTTTTGATTAGTGTGTAAATTAAGGTTTAATTTTTGATTGGTTATCGTACTGTACGACACCCTTCATACTATATGATCAACCAAGCTATTTTTAGTCGTCTTGGACATCGTATCGAACTATCCCATAATTTTGTACTAATCATATTATACGAAGTGGTCGTACCATATGACATACAAACATGAGTTTTTGTCATCCCAGCAAATGTCCTATATGAATAGAAGGATTTTCTATATTGTACTTGATGTTGTTATATCATACTATATGATATTATTCAAAAATATTGCCTGTTCATAATCCTTCATACCAGGACAAAGACTATTTTGTCCTGATCGTACTGTACGATATTGGATCGTACTATATGATCATAATGGATAAATTAAAATTTTTAGGGATTCTTGGAGCTTGTTTTAAATATAAACACTTATGTTTTTTTAATTGAATAAAGGAGAGAGGAACGTGATTAGAGAGGGATTCCTTGGGAGAGAGCTCTTGAGAAGATTTTGGGGTTTGTGAGAGGAAGGGAAGGTGGGCTTTGTGAGCGAGGAGTGTGAGGGAGATCAAACTATTGCTCCTAGCTTACTACACTTTGTTCCTCATGTGGCCTAAGAAGATCTTGTGGGAGGCTCTCTAAGGGGGAGATTCTTCTACGTCCGTGTCGGGTGACAAAATGCTTGGAAGAGGGAGAAAAATGAGAAGGTTTGCTGCCGTCACCGAGAGGGTGACAAAATGCTTGGAACTCCGCTATGTCGGGTTGATGAAAGTGAGGTTTGTAATGGCTTTTCCACCTTGCTGTGGGGGGAAAAAGGAGAATTACTATTTAGTAGTGAAATTCCCAGAGTGTAGGACTCCGGGGGGAGGACGTAGGTCAATTGACCGAAAAACTATAAATTCTCTAGTGTAATTTTTCCCTTAGTACACTTTATTTACGTACTGCATTTTATTTTTGTTAAAATTGCTTGGTGAAAATCATAACAAATTTCTTTGTTGAGCAAGGTAACTTTTCACAACCAGTTGTTGCATACTGTGTTTTAAGCATTCACTTTCGTATCAATTAATCTTCTTGTTTAAAATTTAAAAATACAAAAAATAGAACTCTTGTTTAGGATTGTCTTTTTATTGCAACAAATTCCCAATTCACCCCCCTCTTGGCGCATCTCGTACTTTCATTCTTCACATAGTTATGGGGGCTAATGGAGAGACACTAAAATGATAGTGCAATATCCTGAGAGGAGGACTCTAGGGAGGGGACGTATGTCATGATTTGATAGAACCACTATAAATCTTGAGTGCTCATTCTATTTTTTACTTTCTGCACTTTATTTTTCTACATTTTAATTTATGTTATAATTTTTTGGTTGAAAATTAGAGATTAATATTATGTTATATTATTTAGACTGTCATCACTATCTTTGAAAATTTTGATAAGTGTACTAGCTTCAGCATCAAGTGATAGTATTTCTTTCACCCTAGTATGCCTGTAGGATAGTTTATGGAGGTCTTACAATCTCCTCAAACTTTAAATGCTTATGGTCCTATCACCATGTCAACCATTAATAACTAATGATTGTAGTTGTGTAATTATTGGCCATTAATGCCCACTACCGTACAATTTCAATCCGACGAACTAGAGCTTGCCATGTGGCCCATTGTCATCATTTTTTTCAAATTTAATTGATATAAATTAAATTAAATACTTTTTAAATATAAAAAAGTTTTAAAATCATATAAAATTAAATTCTTAATAAAAATTTTACAAATAAATAATAGTTCTCCTCAATACAAAAGCAACTTTATTTTAAAAATAAAATCAAATAAAAAGGGCTTGTATATGGAGGGTAATCAAGCTATAATTATTTACAATATTTTCTTAAATACTCTTTAAATACTTAAATATTTAGTCTTAAATTTAATTGGCATGAATCAAAGAGCGTTAGGAGCATCCAATAAACTTTATATATTAATTTGAGCTGTATTTTAGTAGTTATCAAATTTATAAGGCTATGAGTTATTATATCATATATATATTTTCAAAAGCTACTATATGTAAATCATAATTTCATTTCATGTATTTCAACTTTTCGTGGGACTTTTAAACAGAGCTTTGTCATATTTAATGAGTTCAATAGGGAGAGGCATACATTCAACTAAACAGTTGGATTATAATTGTTCATTTATTAAATTTCAAAATGTTTAGGTCATTTTTTAGCTTTAATACTCAGAAATCAACATGGACCTTGATTTAGGTCACACGACTATTAATGATTTGCATGGTGTGATGATTTATCGTTATGTCAAGTGTTAGCAAACATTGATTTCAAACCTACATAACTTAAGGACATTTAAGGACAAGGTCTAAACCTTTTAATTAAGTTTTAGAGAGCCAAATGTACACCCAATAGGAATGAAATTAAAAATATGTAAACCTATTGACATTACCTACCTTAGGTTAGGATTTCATTGATTTTAAAAGTCATTAACTCAAAAATTCATTTAAATCAAAATTAAACTTTTAATTATGCCAGAAACTTCAAAAAATATCAATAAATCCAATGTAAATCCAAAAAATTAAAAGAGTATATCAAACTCTCCACAATAAATCCCTCACCTAGAAAAACTAAGAGCCCCTTGATTGGACCCTTCATTTGACCTTAATTTAATTTTTTAAAAAATATTTAATCAAATTAATTATTTAAAATTATTAAAAACTCTAAATAAATATTAAACACTTGAAAATACTCCCATGGGTCATTCCTGGCCCATACGAGTGATTTCGTGATGTTTGGAATATGTTTGGATCAAAATCATTAAAACCCCTTGATTAAGCAATTCAAAAAATTTAATTAATTACTCAAACTTAAAAAATTTATAATTAATTCAAAAAAATTCTAAATTGGACAAAATCTAAGGAATTAGACTCCAATTAGGGTCTGGTATTTATTAAAAATGTCAAACCTCTATAAATAAGTCAAAGTTAAAAAGTTAACTTTTTGGTCAACCATAGTTTAATTTGAGTAAAAAACCTAAAAAATTTAAAACTTAAACTAGAAAAATTAAAATCCTATAAACATAGTGTCTAAATACTCACCTAAAGGTCTAGTACTTAAAATAAATATCAAAACTCTAGATTTCAAATTAATTTAAACAAATAAAATTTAACCCCTAAATTTAATGAATTAAATAATTCAAAAATTCAAAAATCTAATAATTAAGTAAAATTAAAAAAAATTAATCATTAAAATTAGTAATTAAAATTTATCAATCCTTAAGTTCTTACCAATTAAATCAATTAATACATTCTTATTATATTTTATAACTCGTCCTACGAGACTATTAACTTACCTCCAAGGAATATGAAATAAACTTCATGGACGTGGAGTAAATATAGATAGTAATCATTTTACATTTAAAATATACTTTAAAATTAACATATCCATACTATACAGCCTACCCCACACATTGTAGATAGTTTGCTAGGACAACCGACTCGAGTTTTAGGCTAGGCCTGTGTTTACTTTGTTGCTATTGTGTGCTGAATTTTTTATGCTTTTCATTACATGTTTGTTGCAATTAATTTAATGATGTGATTCTTTGATTCATGTGTTAATTTTATTATGCAATATGTGAATTGATGTGATGGGGGTAAAATTATCACTAAGTTTTTTTTTTTTTTTTGAAGAAGGAAAAACAATTACCGAGACTATTACTAAAAAAAAACTAATAACAAACTACTACCCTTCAGAATTAGATTCCTCCTTTAACAATTTTGAAAACATAGGAGGAATGTTATTAGAATAGAAATCTTTTCAAAGAAAATTGCTAAAAAGAGCATAGTTAGCACATAAATTTGCTAACTTATTGCAACTTCTATTAAACCAATTAATGAAATAAAATTTTTGTCCTTAAATGATAATAGCTCATCTCTCCACTTGCCACCAAATTCTTGCAAAAATTTGATGACATTGTAATTGTGTCCCTCTATGATAATACCTTTGTAGTTTAGCATCCAATCTTTCTTGATTTCACCTATAAATTTATTCGCCAAGAGTTCTAGATGAGAAATATCCCAATGAATACATTTGTGTCCATATCCAAGGAGAAATCATCCTTTGCTATCACGAACCACACCTCCAATTCCATCCTTGTAGGATTGTAATAAAGATGCATCTACATTAATTTTGATCCAATCATGAGGAGGGTACCAATGATTCAATAGTCAATTTGACTGCTTAGTACCCCAGTGCCAAATTTTCCTCCAACCATATAAGAAATAGATGCATAACTTACAACATTGGTCGCAACCAACATTGAGCTATCATCCTTCCCCCCATGATCAAATCTATTTCTTTCTCTCCACATGAGATAAACTGCATTTTAGTAAGTATTAATGAGAAATCCATGGACTTTACCAAACTCCTCCATCCAGCTCCAACAATCTTGAAAAGATTCAAAAATCGGAAACCCTGAGATAGCCTATGACATCCACAAACTTCTCACGTTTAAACGTTAAATGTTCCAAATCCTCTTTCAAACCACAACCCCTAGGACAACCAAACTCACCATGAATCCTTCTTTGATTTAAAAATGAAAAGTAGAATTACATTTTTAAAAATGCGCCACCAAAAGACCTCCACCCGGGATCTTATTTTAACATTTTTCAAACATTTCTAATAAAAATAGTCCACATTATGTAGAACTTAGGCCTTATGAGCAAGGGCTAAAATTGAATAACCACAATTTTGATGTAAAAGTACCAAATAATCTCTTTCTAAATTTTTTTGAATCTCATTCCAATGAATTAGTCTTATAAGATCCTCCCCAAAGAGTATTTTTAACTCCAAAACATTCCACTCACCATTAAAAATAATCTTATCCACAGTTTGTTTCTCAATCTCCAGAACTGTCACAAAAGTTGGCTATTCGTTCAAACTTTTATCTGATATCCATATATCATCTAAGATATCAATTGAGCATCCATTTACTACTTTCTATCTAACAACATATTTAAGAACCTATATATATATATATATATATATATATATATATATCAACAATTTATACAACAAATAATCTTCAACTTGAGTAACCTTCCAAGCCAATTTCGCCCTCAAAGGACCAACCACATTAGCACACGAATGAAGGCCATGCTCACCACCTCTAACTGGTTTGCATAGATTGTTCCACCTCACATAATGAAGGCCTAATTTCCCATCCTGCTTATTCCAAATTAAGTTCCTGCTCAACTTATCCAATTCCTTAAGAATTCCTTTTCGGACCAAAGAAAAAGTATATTAGAATGTAGGAAGTGATAGCAATACCATTCTTACCTGAGTGAATATCCTTTCCAAGGACAATAACATGCTTCCCCACACACTGATTAACTTTAAAGCTTTCTCGGTTAAAAAATGGAAACCAATAGCCACTAACCTCCTCAACACCACCTTTACATTGTGATAATTCAATTCCTTAACCACATTAAACCCCATGATATGTTCAATAGATGTCCTTTTCCACTTCATAACATGTTTTCCAAACATAATGGCTAATTTCCCCACATTAACCCTTTGACCTATCCAGCTACAAAAATATGATAAAATCAACTTAATTTCCTTTACTTCTTTAATAGTAGCTTGAGAAAAAATTAAGATATCATCTGTAAATAGCAGATGAGAAATTCTTGGTACATTGTAAGAAATTATAATCCCTAATGATTCTTCTCTTTGCTTAAATCCATTGGAAAGAAGCTGTGAGCATAGAATGAGCAAAAAAGGGGAAAGTGGACATCCTTGACAAAACTCATTACTTGCATGAATCCAACTAGACATTATACCACTTATAATCAAAGTGAATTTTGGAAATTTCACACATTCCATAATCCAAGAAGAAAATTTATGAGGAACCCCAAAGTACTCCAAAACATGCCATAAAGTCTCCCAATACATGCTATCATATGTGTGTTCCATGTCAATTTTAAAAGGAACAAGCCCTTTAGAGGTTCTTGAAATCCTGAATTTTTGAAACACCTCCTGAGCCACTAGAATGTAGTCTGCTAATGACTTGCCATTGATAAAAGCAGATTTCTCCACTGATATTAACTTTTGAACCATAACTTTCATCTTGTTTAACAATATCTTAGCCATAACTTTGTAGATTGATCTACACAAGCTGATCAGCCTGAATTAGTTCGGATCGCAAGGATTAGATACCTTAGGAATAAGCATTATTAGCATTTCTTTCCCGTCCACATTCATCTCTCCAGATTGGAAGAAATGATCAATTGCATTCTAACAGTCATCTTTATTTATGCTCCAATAGGTTTTAAAGGAATAAGATATGTCGTCATTACCAGGCAAAATTCTTTCTCCATATTGCAACACAACCGACTCAACTTCCTCCATAGTCAGCCCTTTGTTTAACAATTCCCTATAATTCTCATCAAGAATACAAGTTGGTAAAGGACAACCATTAAGATTACCATTCCTATCCTTCCATTTACAATGGAAGAAATTTATAAAAACTTCTGCAATTTCACATTGATCTTCTACTACCAAACCATTCTCATCCTTAATTTTAAAATCCAGTTTGCATTTTTTTCTATCCGAAGCATAGGAATGGAAAAACTTTGAGTTAGTGTCAACCTCAGCCATCCATTTAACCTTGGCTCTTTGCTTCCACCAAGTGCTCAGTCAAGTCAAAATTGAATTCAGCTCATAAATATATGATCTAAGTTGTAAGATGTCCTCCTCGAACAACCAACCAACCTCTAACTCCTTTGATTACAACTCCAGAATATTCTTTTCAGAATTTTTTTCTGCTGGTTATATTCCTTGTACTTAGCTTTGCTCCCAAAAAAATTAGGATTTTAAGGTTCTACGAAATTTACAATTCAGTAACTCCGTAAAGTTCCCACCTATCTTCTTGTTCCAAGACGATCTCACAATGCCAATAGATGCTAGATAAGAGGCCCAAAACTCCTCAAACCTTATAATTCTAGCAAAAAAGTTGTTATCCATGAAGTTCATTAGAATTGGATAATGGTAAGATGTCGCTCTAGCCAGTGCCTCAACACCAACCGAGCTAAGTTCATGGCTGCAGGATTTACAAAACATATATATAAACTTTCCAAGGTACGAGCTCCACCAACCTTATTTTTGAGCCAAGTAAATTTTGGTCCAATAACTCCCACCTTATGAAGATCATTATTAACCAATAAAGTCTTCATCTCTCTGGAACCCTGAGATAACTTAAAGGTTCTCCCCCCTCTTTTACTTCTTTAGACAATATGCAATTGAAATCCCCTCCAACCACCATAGGAAGATTACTAGATGAGAAAGCTTCCAACCTCTCGCAAGGATCCTACTATGAACCACCTCCTTACCACCAAAAATAGTAACCATCTTCCGAACACCACTATTAATAATTTTAAGATCTCATAAAACCACATGATTAGAATAATATAATAAGGAAAAAGAAGCCAACTTATAGTTCTAAAGCACCAATATTCCCCCTGACAAACAATATGCATGAACTTAAAAGAAATCCCAATCATTTCTAATAAGGAAATTGATCTCCATCCTACTAAAATTAGAAATTTTGGTTTGCAACAACCCCATAAAAACACATTTGATCTTTAATTACCTTCTTTAGATATAGAGAAGCTTGCTTCTTCTTTGGTCCTATACAGTTCCAAAAAATAATTGAAGCCATTAATGAACAAAAGGGGAAGGGTTCCCCACCATTTCTTTTCCCTCACCATCAATCTTCCTTCCTCTAGATGTCAATCTAATAGGACCAAGTCCTTTAAGCTCCTTAGCAAGTTTTAGTTTAATAGTTGCATAACTTCCTTCCTTTGTCTCTCCCATGGCCTTAACTTCTGGAGCATGATCATTAAGAGAACATTCCACATCCTTTCCAGCAATTGAGAACCCATAATGTTCCTCATCCACATTACCTTTAGCATTCGGCAGAATACTACCATTCCCTATAATAGCATAATAAACCATCTCACCTTTCCTGCACCAAATCCTTGAGAACTACAAACTTATTACCTCCTTTATGAATATATATCTTTTCCCCAACAATATCCATCTTCAAATTGATTTTTACATCCTATTTAGAACCATCAATGATAGCAGACTTATCCTCCTTTGCTACACCATATGATCTGATTTCAGACTTACTTATCTCCATAATTCCTTTTTTAAAAGCAGAATTCTTATCAGCATCCTTAGGATCCTTATTATTAGTTTTTTACCACCCAACCTTGCTTCTATGGAATCCATCACCCCTAGGAACATTCCTCGCATAACTTACATGTAACCAAGGCCCATAAACCCAACTTGTTATATGATCAACGGTCTAAAAAATATACCCTTATGACACTTTTTGAAAGAACAATCGATTGGGTTTTTCATCTCATTCTCTCGATGAACAAAATGGGGGACAAGTTTCGTGTTTTGAAAAGTGCTTAAATTTATTTTAACCAAAGTATAGTGACCTAGGCTGAGTGTATCATGGGATTTTACCATTGCAACTATGACATCTCGATTAGGTTGAGCTTATTGACTAACCTCATACAATCTCTCTGAAGAAATAGTGGCTCAAAACATAGTAGATAGCCTGGTACAAGACTTTGATGGAAGATGCTTGAACTCAATAAAAAAACTGCTCGCTGGTGACTTTGACCAGTGGGATTGAGATGAGAATGAGTAGAAGGATAATATAGAAGCTTGAATGGACTGGAAGCTCAACCAAAAGGACATGAGGTAGTGAGAGAGAGGATAGAATAGAATGACCTAATTTTCATTCCTTTTGCTCAATTAAAATGCCCTTAATTAAATAGATGGCTAGGATTCATTTATTTTGACTCTAGAAGGATATGATCTATCTAGGGGTTGGTAGTTGTAGGAGCCAAGGAAAAGGTAATGATATCTAAAGTGGAAAGGCACTTTATCCTCTTATTAGTATGAGATCTTGATAGAGACCATTGAATTTTCATCCAAGGGCTAGGAATTAGCTATAGGAATGTTCTAGAATAGTCGCAAGCTATGGGAGAGCTTTAGAGTGGAAAGGATTAACCCTAAGAGGACATTTGACCATTTTGACCTCTCTAAAGCCTTGTTTTGATTATTTGACAAGTCTCTATAACATGTGCCTGCTGAGGTAGCATGGGACGGGGCATTGGGTACTAAATTGATGACTTCAATTGGATTTAATTCTTGAGGATTGGGGTTTGGATGAGTAGAGGGGCATTTAAAGGGGTTTGACCAAGTTTTCTTGTGCTGACCAAGTCAACTTGAGTTGGGTTTAATTAATTAATGATTCTTACATATTTAGGATATGATTGGAAATTTATTTGGGGCTTAATACGAGTTTAATAGTTTAAAAATATTAAAATGATTGATTTAAGAATTAAGGGGTTATCTGGTCAGCCTAGGTTAGCTTGGTTAACTAGGTTGAACCAAGGCCTAGGATTGGGCTTAATGGATTTGAAATAATATTTTGAGTCTGGTGGAGTAGTTTGAGGGGTTAGAATGGTCCTATAGGTCAAATCACCTCTTTAGGCCCTTAATGGATCATTACATCAAATTAGCTTGACTTAGTCAATAAGGTTAACCTAAGAGGTGGGTTTGGGTCCAACATGATTGGTTTGATGTTTTGAAATTTGTTGTAAGTGGTCTCATTCAATTTGGAGGCTTTTTGGTTTAAAATATATATTTAAACCCCTAAGGGGTATTTTGGTCAAAAGGTATTGACCTGGTCAACCAAACTTGACCAAGGTCTAGGCTTAAGTCCATTGCACTCGTAATGATGATTAAGATTCTTTGGAAGAGATTCTGGGGTTTAATTTGAAAAGTCTAGATTGAAGTCTATGAAAAACTCCAAAATTTTCCTTGGGTGCATTTTGTTCATTTTGACCCCTGGTCAATAGGGTGAATGTGGGACCACCAAAATGAATTTTAATGTTTAACAAGTCATAATCAAGATTTTGGGTTTTATCAGAGGGTTTAGAGAAGGCTCCAAGTTCAAAATCCACTAGGCTGTAAATATTGAAGGTTTTACATCCTCTGGATTTAAATCCAATGTCTAGAGTTTAAAGTCTTAAATTGAGCTAAAACTTTGAGGGTGATCTAAAGACATATTTAATCAATATGAAATTAATAGATCATGTATCAGGGGTCACTTGACTAGGGTTTGAAGTGTTCAAAAAATCACTAAAAAAGGCTTTCAGGACCTAAGCCTTTAGCCATGGATTTTGGTTTGAAAATGAAGATTTAAACTAGATTTTTGGTTTGATTGATTGAATAAAAATTATCCACATCACTCATAATCAATTGGATGATTGTAAATGGATGGATAGTATTAAAGCTTGATATGATGTTAAAATGGGTATGTCTTGATTGATTTGAAGCTTGAATAGGTTTGAGATCTGGATTAACTTGAAGTCAGGGTTTGATTTGAAACTTGAATTTATTTGAGATCTAAATTTTTCCTAAGGTCTACATTAATCATGGGTTTGTATAGATCTAAGGTCTAGGTTGGTCCTAGGTCTTTAGATGGTCCTGGGGTTTAGAGTCTAGAAGGATCATATGGTCTAGATAGATCATAAGATCTAGATTGTTCTAGAGCCTAGATTGATCTAAGGTTAGGATTAATCTGGGGTCAAGATTGATCTCGAGCCTAGAAAATATCCTAGTGACCTCATACGAAAATGAGGTCAACACCTTCTTATCTCTAATATAAACTCTTATAGAAAAAGGATGCACTAAAAATGGGCTTGACATCATTTTTGTAATTTAAGTGTTTGAGTATGGCATATTCCATGTATATAATTTAAAAGTTCATATAGGTTGTTAAAACTATGCAATTGTCCCAAGGCTAACTAATAGGGGGAGGGTTTGTAATATTAAAAACTCTTGGTAAATTTTAAAAAACCTTTTAATAATTTTATAACAATTTGATTTTCCTTTTCAAAATTTATTTTTTAACCAAGTATTAAAATTTTAAAAAATAAATTTGCTCAAAAGTAAAAAGAGCATAAACATTTATAGTGGTTCGGTCCAATAAGACCTACGTCCACTCCCTGAAGACTCCCTCTTCAAGTATTGCACTATTACCAAAGTGACTCTCCTTTTGCACCCACAGTCAGGCAGATAAGCTTTTACAATTTTTCTCTCTTCCACACCCTCCAAGTGTCGACAAGATATTCGATCTTCTCCAAAGATCTTCTCTTAAGTAATTAGAAAGCAGAAAGGAAGAGAAGTGACCTAAAAACAAAAGAGATTCTTACCATTGCGTAACCTGCTAAAACCTTCACACTCCACTTAAAAGAACTCTCTGTCAAACACTCTCCCAAATCACATTTTCACTTCCTCTCTAAGAAATCACGAAGACTAGAATCATCCAAGTTAGTTTCTAAGGACCTTTTTATATGAAAGACAATAAAAATTATCTAGAAAACTAAAAAAATTTAATTTTGAGCCTACATAATCGTACAATATGATTGACCATTATACATACAAATAGTTTTAAATTTTCTCATATAAACCTTTTTGAACCATTTTTGCACATGATGATCATAGAGTACAAACCTATATCATATTGTATGAACTCTTTAGAAAATTTTTTTATTCATAGGGATGAAAAGATAACCCAAATTTTGTGCTCTGGACATCATCTATACGAACATGAGATTATACAATATGAACAATTCAGGAAAAATTTGATGTTCTTCCCAATGAAAAGGGACCCATTCTTCTCATACTATGGATGTCATTTATACAAAGAAGACTTCGTACAACACAATTAGTTAAGAAAAATTTCAAGATCATTGGGATAAAAAGAGTCCCAATCTTTTTGTACTCTGATTGTCATTTGTATGAAGGGAACTTCGTATAGTATAATCAATTCAGAAAAATTTCAAGATCATCGGGATGAAAAGAGACCCAATCTTTTTGTACTCTGGATATCTTCTATACGAAGGGCACTTCGTACAATACGATCAATTCAAAAGAAATTTGATGATCATTGAGACAAACTTGTGTGTATCTATTTCATACTCTGGACATCATCTGTACGAAGGTCTCTTCATATAGTATGAATAGTGCTGAGAAAATTTTCTTCATATGGTTTATATAACTGCTTGTTGTAGGATACAACTGAACAAATTGTCAAATACAAATATAAATGGTATAATATGATTTGTTTTAAAAATGCAAATTTTTAACACTCGTCTACTGTGTGTTTGCATGGTTACTCAATTACAATCACACTTCTGAGACATAAAAAAAAGAAAAAATACATACTCCATTTAGAATGAACCCTATTTTAATCTGATTTGAAGTCTTCAACAAACTAGAGTATGATTTCTTTGAAATGATGCTACCCACATATATACAATATATATTAAGAGAAAATATTATTCAAAATAATAATATTTGGAATCATAAAAAATACATATGATTTGAAAAACATAGTTATGAAAACTATGTTGCTACAATCTCTCCCTTTTTGATGATGTCAAAATAATTATTATTTGGGTTAACATTTAAACCCTAAATTTCTCCTTAGCTTAAGCTAAATGAATGAACATATTTGAATATAGGGAATCCCATAAAGATAAAAAACTCTAAACACCCTAAATAAAAGACACACGAATAAAAAACTAAATAAGACAATAATACAAAAAAAACACATAAATTACAAATCAATTAAAAATAAAAGAAAACAACAAAAAACATCAAGCAAAGATCAAAAATATAAACACAAAAACAAACAATATTATTACTCCTTTAGATAATGATAAAAAGGGTAGTAGAAATTGAAATGAAAGATGTCAAATGATAAACCAAAAGAATTGACCTGGAAATTTTTTTTAAATAAATTATAATAACAATATTAATTTCATAAGACTAAAAAAGAAAAATTCAAAATTTTAAATCAAAGAATAACTATGATAAGAAAGTTAATCAAGGTAATGATTCTTGCTAGAAAAATTAAATAAAAAAGATTATTGCAAAAATAAAAAAATGAATATTAGTTAACTTCAATTTTAATGTGGAAAATAATTGTGAATTAGATTGATTTTAGTTAGAGATTAAATGTTAGTAGAAAGAACATAATAAAAAAATTTTAATTGGTAACATTGTACATCTTTTTCCAATATTTGTGACAGACTTTGTGCATCTTTTTCTATTTGGGCTATTTTTGTGTCTCTTTTCACTTTGCGAACCATTGCGTAATATTTAGATTTTTGTATACATTGTGCATTTCTTTTGTTATATTTTTTTTAGTCTTTCCAAAATTAGTAATCTTAAATAAAATTTCTCTAATAACTAAAATAAGTATATTGAAAAAAATAAAAAATAATAATATATTAATATTGCAATAATGATCTTCTAGTTATGTTTTGCCTAAAAGAGCATGAAATTGATCTTTATATCTAAATCCAGATATAATTTACTTTAAATTTATGAAAAATTAGATTTTGTAATGAAATTAATTTTACAATGTAAATTAATTTATATCTCATTCTTGATCAATTACAAAATGATTTTCATATAGGCTTACTAACATTTCAAAAAATAAGAAACAAACATAAGTATCCAAAATATGACATTTCTCATTCATATTAAAAGGATCAGATACATTCAATACATGGATATTAATTAAAATAAAATACATAACATCAACACCTAAAATATAACAACATCAAATAACCACTACAAACATGAAATAGAAAACACCATGGCATCACTAGCATAAGACTGGTAGAAGCAACAACAAAAAAGTACATGTAAAACTTAGAGGGGCCCTGGTATGAAGGAGGTGGCTGGGTGAACATTAAAAAATAGCTATTCATCATTGCTACATTTATATTTACCATTTCAAACAAACCACAGATCCACCCCATGTCCTCCTGGTATCTCATATCCTGCTGATTTAAATGTGTCTGAATTTGATCAAAATGTTGATTAAAGTGAGTCTCTAACCGATCAAAATGTTGAACCATCTCCTAAAAGTAGTGTTGATCAGGTCCAGGTGTAGGTATAGGAGCTTCCCCTTCTTCTTTAGAGTCATCACTCTCTAAATTTTTATCTCTCCTAAATAGTGATAAAAAAGAAGCATGAGTGAAAAAGATATGATGTTTTGTGGGAGGATCGGGATGAAGTGTATGGTACTTTTTATCTAAGATGTATGCCACTAAGTGTCCTAGAGAAACATTCTTTTTGCTCTTGTGATGAGGAAGCCCAATTTCAGAAAGATTATAAATGTAGTCCATGATGAGTTGGGCCTCATCAAAGGGTTTTTTAGTCATAATCTGGTATGTTATAGTGGATAGGAGAGGAGTCATATTTTTATGATCACCAGCCTTAGGAATAATTGAGGTTCATAAGACATGCAAGATATCAAAGCATTTTGGTGCAAATCATAGACTCCTGCTAAATGACATATTTGAGAGATACCTCTAAGAGTTATTAATTTTGGTTCTGTCATAATCATATTTATAAGTCAAAGTGTAAGCTCGAGTGCCATGAGTTCTCAAATGAAGGAAATTTCCTAAGTCTTCTTTTGTGATTTCAACTCACTATTTTTAAATAAAAGAACTTATCCTAGTTTGGTTCTCATTAAACCTCATGTTTGTGAAGAAACAGTGAAAGGTCTCTTTGTGGTAAGCATAGATCAAAGTGAGAATGATGGAGAATTGGGTTGATGAAAAAAGGGGCATAAAAGAAAAGTGAATATCATCTTGGATAAGGAGTCTAAAGAGAGTGATCTTTGCAATAACATACCTAAAAAAGGCATCCTCATTATCCTTGAAAAGAAAGTTTTCATCCCCACCACTCCTAGATGAGGACCCCTTAGAAACACGAGAACGCTTACTTGAGCTAGCCATTCCTAACATGAGGGCTCTAAAGGGTTTAGAAATGGATATGAAGTAAATGAAAATGATTTCAATAGCCCTTCTATTTAAAAAAAAATGACCTATCGTATAGTACAAAATTTGGTTCATACATACAATCTTGAGATCATACGGGATGACATTATTTTCTTACGTACGAATGAAAATGGCTAGAAATTAAAAGACTTTTCCTAATATGCCATTTATGAGGCATCCTTTCATACAGACTTTTTGATCATTTGTTCATTCATAAGAACACATATTCATTCAGGAAGATCAGCCTATTAAATATCATTTTAATGGCAATTAGGTTTGTACCTTATAAAAAATGACAACTAGATCGTATATATGAAATATGATTTTGTACATATGATCAATAATAATAATTAATTCTAATCGATAAATTATACCCATGTGTAGACAAATCTATATATATCGTACAGTATGATAATGTCATTATACTGTATGAAATATATGAATAACCTAAATTTTTTGTGTTCAATACCAAAACCAAATAGAGACATGTTATAGAACTTATATAGTAGAAAAATATTTTGTACAATATGAATAAAACACTTAGAAAACAAAGTGTAAAAAATAGAAAAAAAACTCAAAATCCATCATGCTTCAACAAGTGACGTGCTTTAAAACTAAAGACTCACAAATCAAAACAAAAATAAAAACAAATAAACATAAACAAAAACTAAAAACATACACACATACAAAACATACCAAATTTATAAAAACATTAATCTAAGAATTAAGATTAATCACACCTAACCTCTTTCTTAAGGTGCTAAATGTGTCAAAGGCTAGTGGTTTTGTTAAAATATATGTAAGTTAATTTTTAGTAGAAACATTATTCAATTCAATTTCTAATTTAGCTACATGATCTCAAATGAAGTGATGCCTTATATCTATATATTTGGTTCTACAATATTAGATAAGATTCTTTGAAATGAAAATGGAACTTATATTATCACAAGAAATTAGAATTTTGTCTATTATAAATCCTAAATCAATAAATTATTATTTCAACCAAAGTACTTAGGTCATACAACTTCCTAAGGCAATATATTCAGCTTTTGCAGTAGATAGGGCTATAAAATTTTATTTCCTACTAGTTAAAGAAACTAATTAATTTCCTATGAATTAATAAGTTCTAGATATACTCTTTTGATCAACCTTATAACTTACAAAGTCTGAATAAGAATATCCAACAATTTTAAATGAAGAGCTATACTTAGGACACTAAATTCCTAAGTTTTAAGTTCCCAAAAGATATCTTAAAATTCTTTTTACCACTATCAAATGTGATTCTTTTGAATTAGATTGAAGTCCAGCAAAAATAAATAAATACTGAACATTATATCTTGTCTGTTAGTAGTTAAATGAAGCAATGATCCAATTATACCTTTAAATTTCTTTTGATCAACAAATTTTCCTTTTGGATCCTTATCCAACTAAAATGAGAAACTCATTGGTGTAGTTACTTGTTTAGCATTGTCCATTTACATTTATTGAGAATGTCCTTAATATATTTTGACTTACTAAGAAAAGTTCTCTCCTCATTTTTCTTATTGCCAAAACCCAAAATATAACTCAGTTCTCTAATTAAATTATTCTCAAATTTACTACTCTTTATTTTTTAAAAATTATCACAAAAATTTTTATTTGTTGAACCAAAAATGATATAATCAATATATATCTAAACAATGAGTATATCATCTTCTAATTTTTTTTAAAAAGAGTGGTATCCACACTTCCTTTTATAAAAGATCTCTCTAATAGGAAAGTGGTTAACCTCTCATACCATGCCCTAGGTCCATGTTTCAATCCATATAATGCCTTTTTTTATTTTAAAATATGATTAGGGTATTTAGGATTTTTAAAACCTGGAGGTTACTCAACATAAACATCCTCTTATATTATCCCATTTAAAAAGGTACTCTTAACATCCATTTGAAATAATTTAAATATTTAAAAATAGGCAAAGGCTAACAAAACTCTATTTACTTCAAGTCTTGCTATAGGGGCAAAAGTCTCTTCAAAATCAATGCCTTCAATTTGATTATATCCCTTAGCCACCAATCTAGCCTTATTTCTAATCACAACTCTTGAATCATTCATTTTGTTTTTGAACACCCACTTAGTTCTAACTATACTTTCATCATTTGGCCATTCAATCAATTTTTAAACATCATTCCTTCCAAATTGATTCAACTCTTCTTGCATGGCCAAAATTCAAGATTCATCTTAAAGTATTTGATTAACATTTTTGGGTTCAATCATTGATATAAAGGTAGAATGATTTACCTCTTTGCTAAGTCCATTCCTAATCCTAACACCCTCACTAGGTTCACCAAAAATTAATTTTTTAGTCTGATTCTTTGAAAATTTCAATTCTCTAGGCAAAGGATATTTTTTCTCCACATTTTCTTCCAAATTTATCTTTTCAATTCCTTGGAATTTTTTTCTATATGATCCTCTTCAAAATTTGGCACTTCTAAAATGCCAGATTCATCAAATATAACATGCATTCTTCTCAATTACTAAAGTTCTTTTATTGAACACTCTATATGATTTTCCAACACTAGAGTATCCAAAAAAAATTCCTTCATTAAATTTTGGATCAAATTTTCCTAAAGGAAATTTTCCATGATTATGAATGAAACCCTTAAATGCAAAAACATGTAAATGTGACAAATTAGGTGTTCTCCCCTTAAGAAGCTCATAAAGTATTTTATTCAATTTTGATCTAATATTTTCCCTATTCAGAACATAACAAGCGATACTATTCTCTTCAGTCCAAAAAGTATTTAGAAAGTGAATATTCAGCCAACATGGCTCTTGCAGTTTCAATTAATGTTATATTCTTTCTTTTGACCACCCCATTCTACTGAGGGGTCCTAGGTTCTAAAAAATTGTGATCAATTCCTATTTCTTTATAAAATTATTAAAATTTTTCATTTTTAAATTAACCTCCATAATCACTTTGAATCAAAATAAATTCACATCCAAGTTTTCTTTGAATCTAACTCAAAAAATTCCTAAATTCGTTAAATGATTCACTTTTATGAAATAAAAATTTAACCTAAGTAAATATAAAAAAAAATTGTTAACAATCATAAATCCATAAACCTTCTCTCCAAGACTTACTGTACTAACCAGTACAAAAAGATCCATATAAATAATTTCCAAAGGTTTTCTAGTTCTAAGATCCTTAATGGAATGAAATGAGAACTTCACCTATTTTCCTAGTTGACATATATCACACAGGTGATCTTTTATAAAGTCTAATTTTGGTATACTCTAACAAGTTCTTTTTTGGTAATTTTTCTATAGTTTTTCATGCTAGTATGATAAAGCCTCCTATGCCATAACCATGATTCATCATAAATTATTTTCAAACAAAAATCATTAGGAGTTTTAATGCAATTCAAATCTAGTATATACCCAATATTTACCTTAGTTCCATGCAGTACATCATTTCTATTTTGGTTTAATATGCAGTTAGTGGGAAAAAATTTAATACTATAGCCCTTATCATATAGCTAACTAATACTTAAAAGATTATGCTCTAAGCATTCTACACAAAAAAAATTTTAACAAAAAAATTATTCAAGTTTTTTATCATACGTGCGCCTACCACTTTCCTACTGGTATTATCTCTAGTATAACCATGCCTCTATTCCTAGCTTCTAATGATATGAATTATGTAGTGTCTCAAGTCATATGCGTTGAACATCCGCAATCCAGGTACCAAATGTTCTCACGAGGTCTCGTATGAGAGTGTATCTATAAAATGATCAAATGTTAGTCTTGGGAACCCAAATAAGTTTGGGTTTGGCAAAATTAAACCAATTGTATGTTTGATATGACCAGTTTAATGCATCTTTGGTCTCCACACTAGATATAATTTTTTATGAATAGTTCAAGTGTTCGATATGTACCCAATAATGGCGTAAGAAAAGCATTTAACTCCATGAAAAGATTTTTTAAACTATTTATAAAAACTTGTCTTTTCCTAGGTTTGGAATTTTTTGTGTTTTTATCAGGATTAAAAAATTCTTTAGGTGTAGGTGGAATCCTATTTCTCTCAAGTGCTTTCAATTGTGCTTTTAAAAAATGAGTTTGCACTTTCTAATACAGCATTATTAACATTTAAATAGTGTTATTTATTATTAGATTTATCCATAAAAGTTTAAAATCTTTTTCTAGTTTAGTGTGCGATGATTTTAATTATTCGTACTATTTGTTTAATTCATCAAACTCATCCAAAACTTCATATGTTTGTTATCAATTTGTGCATGATCTTTCCTAATTACTTAATGCTCTTTTTGTACTCTAGGAAATCTAAATTCAACCTATCATGCATCTTTTTGAATTTTCTATATGTCATATGAATCTTTTCAGAAACATCAAATAACTCTTCATAGGTTAAGTTACATACCTCTTATTAATCTGACAAATCAAAATTATTGTCCATTAAGCATAAATTGGTGACTTCTTATTCCTTTCCTATTTTTGATGAATTTGAAGCTGAGTTCACCCAAAAAGCTCTCTGAAATTTCTTCATTCCCTTCCCACATTTATTTTCTCCTCCACCTTCTTCTTACTAAGAGTGGCTTTAAGATTAGGGCAGTCCGATTTGAAATGTCCAGGTTTCCTGCATTCATAACAAATAACATAATTAGTAACCTAATTATTTTATGGAACTTACCTTTATTCCACTACTAGCATCTCCTTTGCTTCTTTTTGAGAAAGCTCCTGCATTATCATGTCATCAAGGCATTGTCATCCTCATCCTCAGGCTATGACTGATCACTCTCTAAGTCATCCACTTTCAAACCTATATTTCATTCCTTTCACTTTTGTCTTGCATCAATCTGTCTTTGAGTCACTCCTTTCTTGTAAGCAATTAGTGATCCAAGAAGATTCTCTATTGAATGTACATTTAAATCCTTAAACTTTATAATAGTATTTATTTTAGCATCATATGCAGTAGATAAACAATGAAGTATTTTATTAACTTTTTCAACATTTGTTTGTTTCCTGCCTAATACATGCAAAGAGGTGATTATTTGAGTAAAATGCGTGTACATGTCAGTGATTGATTCATTTAGTTTCATATGAAATAGTTCATAATCATGCAAGAAAATAATTAATCTAGACTATTTCACATTGTTAGTCCCTTCATATATAATATAATGTCGATCCCAAAATTTTTTTCCACTTTTACAGGTTGAAACACACATGTAGTCTTCAAATTTAAGTACACAAAATAAATTATTCGAATATTTTGCATTTAATTAAGCTAATTCATATTCTTCTATAGTCCAAAAAGAAAATGATTTTTCAGCTCTAATGCCATTTTCTAATCTAGTTTGTCTAGTATATCCATCTTGAATTGAAATCCATAAGCAATACTGAAGCAATTAAAGAAAAGTAGACATTTATGTTTTCCAAAAATTGAAAGGGATATAGGCAAATAATGGGGGTCTAGTGATCAAATACCCTTCTGGTGTGTTACAATTTCCAAAATAACCATAATACTTTTCAAAAAGTAATCTAAACTTTAAATTTTTAAACATTGCTCTAATACCACTTTAACAGTTCGTATAGGTTGTTAAACCTACATAATTGTCCCAAGGCTAACCAAGAGGGGGGTGAATTGGTAATTTTAAAAACTCTTTGTAAATTTTAGAAAAATAGTTTAATAATTTTAAAAGAATTTTATTTTGCTTTTCAAAATTTATTTTTCAACCATAAAATTAAAATTACTGAAAAGTCAAAAAAATACAAATATTTTTAGTGGTTTAGTCCAACAAGACCTATATCCACTTCCTTAAGGCTCCCTCTTTAGGTATTGCACTATTACCAAAGTGACTCTTCTTTTCCCCCATAACAAGGTGGTGAAGCCTTTACTATTTTCCTCTCTTACACAAATCTTCAGTGTGGCATAGTATCATATTCATTTCACACCATCCAAGTGTCAGCAGAGTACCATCATCATTTCACACCCTCCAAGTGTTGGCAGAGTATAACCATCCTTTCACACCTTCCAAGTGTCGACAGAGTATCGGATCTTCTCCAAATATCTTCTCTTGAGAAACTAGAAAGAAGAAAGAAAGAGAAGTGATACAAAAATAAAAGAGATTATTTCCTTTGAGTAACCTTATGAACTATCACACTCCACTTGCAAGAACTCTCTCTCAAACACTATCCCAAATCACACTTTAACTTGCTCTCTAAGAAATAATGAATACTATATTCAGCCAAGTCAGTTTCTAAGGACAATTTATATGAAAGATTAGAAAATTCATTCAGAAAATTAAAAATTTCAATTTTGAGCATATATGATCATACAGTGAGATCAACAATTGTACATATGAACAATTTTAAATTTTGCTCAAATAAACCTATACAAACCATTTTCATACATAATGATCGTACAATACGAACCAATATCATAATGTATGAACTATTTAGAAAATTTTTTGTTTCATCGGGATGAAAAGATACCTAATAACTTCTTACTCTCGACATTATCTATATAAAGATGAGATCGTATAATATGAATAGTATTGGAAAAATTTGATGTTCATCGGGATGAAAAGGGACCCATTGTTTTCATACTCTAAACATCGTCTATACGAAGAAGACTTCATATAGTATAATCAATTCAAAAAATATTCAAGATCGTTAGTATGAAAAGAGACCTAATCATTTCATACCCCTGTATGTCATCTATATGAAGGGCACTTCGTATATTACAATCAGTCCAAAAAATTTTCAAGATCATTGGGACAAAAAGAGACCCAATATTTTCATACTCCAGATATTAACTGTATAAAGGATACTTTGTACAACACGATTAGTTCAAAAAAATTTTGATGATCATTGAGACAAACTTGTTTGTATGTATTTCATAATTTAGACCTCATCTGTAAGACTCTCTTTGTACAATATGAACAGTATTTAGAAAATTTTCTTTATTTGGTTCGTATAACTATAGGAGGATATAATTAAATAAATCATCCTCTATGAATGTAAATTGTATAGTACGATTAATTTTAAAAAATACAAATTTTTAACACTCCCCTAGTGTGTGTGCGTGCATCGTTACTCAATTACAATCACACTCTATGAGACTCAAAAAAATGAAAAATATAGATTTTATTTATAATGAACCTTATTCTAATCTAATTTGAAGTCTTCAACAAACTGGAGTATGATTTTCCTAAAATATTAGTACACACAAAAAACAAAAGTAATATATATATATATATATATATATATATATAATGTATGTTAGGATAAAATAGTAATCAAAACAATAATATTTGGAATCATCAAAAACACATGATATAAAAAATATATTTATGAAAACTAAGTTGCAACAACTATCACTTTTTGCTCCAATAAGGTATGCTCGAAATTTAAATGTGATTAATATTATTAGTCATTCTTTCTTCGTTGTGGTATAGTTAAGCTGAGCATCCATAAGTGACCAACTTGTATAGTAAACGGAATGAAATATCTTACTTATTTTATTTCCAAAGATAATGCCTAGTGCATAATTACTTGCTTCACATATTTGCTCAAATGGCATATTCTAATATGGAATGATAATGATAGAAGCTTAAGTGGGAGGTACTATCAAAATAAAAAATTCTATGTACTATTCCTTAACAAAAGTGAATATCATACTCTTGGTTAGCAAGTTGTATATAGGTTTAATGATCTTTGAGAAATTGTTGATGAACTTTTTATAAAAGCTTGCGTGCATAAGATAATTATGAAATACTTATATTGATGATTGGGAAGGAAGACTCTCATTCACTTAAATTTTAACCATATTCTCTTTAGTTATCGCTAAAGAGATCTTATAACCAAACAAAATTCCTTCTTCCACCTAAAAATTGCATTTCTCCCAATTGACAATAGATTTTAATTCCTTGCATCTTTCAAGAAAATATATTAGTGATGAATTCATAGATTTGATAAGAAAATTTTATTTTTATTTTTATTATGTTTAATTATAGTAAAGATGTCATTTTTATTTTATGATGTACAGGAATGTCTTTAAAAAATGAGAAAAAAATACCTAGTAAAGTACCAGTGTTGTAGTGCTAAAACTATTTATGACACAACATCTCTAATGCACTGGAGATAAAATAGGACAATGCAGCACCTGATCCCCTAGAAAATTTCATTTAATTCAACACTTCTCTGGAATAAAGCTCAATTTCATAGTGCTATATAGCATCATCATGGTATAGATAAACATTACAGTGTCAAAGTCTTAGAAAAAAAAAAGAAAATAATTCAACATTAAAGTGAAAACTTCAAAAGTGCCGCAACACTAATAAGGTAAGAAAGCACCATTGTGAAGTAGTTAGAGAAATGAAGCACCTCATTGGATCAATCAAACATCACACTAGATTAGTCAACAATTATGCCAAGTCAGACCAATTTCATAATATAGCAAATTTTCTCGTGCCAAGATTATTTTAATGTGTGAAGCATTAATGTATAAGAAAGGAATTACTCTGAGTAGAGTCCATCTTTAGGATGTATTTATTATTTTTCTTTATGGGTGTTATTTTCTTTGTCTTTCTTATTTGCACTCTTTTGTTGAGCTAGCTACAAAAAGCATTTTGTTCTATTTTATTTTTATGGTTGGCTAAACTCTAGTTTTTGACTTACGATATGAAAAACTTTGTATATCCTAATATAGACTATTGTGAATAAATATAAATTATTATTTTCAATGTCTCTCATGCTAAATTTAATTTTTGTAATGGCCATGTATAAATTTAAAATCTAGTGTGATACATTACAACGATGGAGGAATATTGGAAAAATTAGGAGTATTGAAATGAAATTATTTCATACCAAGACATAGGTTTATTAGGATTATATTATCTATGGAGATATCATAACTATATAGAGGACAAAAACCTTTTTTACACTTTTACTAGCTCGATAGAGTTCTAAAGGTGCATAAGCTCTTATTCACACCTATTATGGATGAGTTAACTTAGGAGAACATTGATTCATTCACCATTATTACTCCAAAACATCTTTATTTTTAGTAATCTTAACTATTTTCAATATTTCTCAGTAGTTCTAATAACTATCCCTTCATTTCATTATGTAGGAAAAAATTAAGAATTTGAGTGGGCAATACTAGAGTCAATTGTGGTTTATATATTTCCTTATAGGTTTGACACTCTTCAAAAATCACTTTATAAGTTAATCGACTCATGTGCATGCATTAGTTGGAGCAATTAACATATAAATATATATTAGAACTCCAATATAGCCCAACCCCATCAATTTCATAGCACCATTTTCGTGAAGGTAGTATATGCTTTTGCAATTATTTTTATATTTTTCAAAAACATATAAATTTATTTATACTTAGTTTATATTTTGTTTTATTATCATTATTCTTGTGAAGCTATGAATCTATAACTGTTTGCTTTCATTTATAATTTTGAGTTTAGTTTGTTTTATTATATTTAAGTTTTTTTTATTATAGTTGTTTCTGTAGTAGATTCAATAAGGGGCCCTTATTTTAATTAGAAATAAAAAGGACCCTTACAAAAATTTGAAAAGTAAAAGGACTTCAATTGTAGAAATGGCCAAATAAAATTTACTTAATGACTATCCTAGACCTCTTAGGCAGTATGACAATCCCTTAGTAGATGGAATTCATCAGAGTATCAACCGACCTATTATCCAAACAAATAAATTTGAGCTAATTCATACTGTTATATAAATGGTATATAATTCTCAATTAGTGGAAACTCCTATTGAGGATCCTATCCTATACTTAGCTAGTTTCTTAGAAATTTATAGAATATTCAAGTATAATGGAGTCAGTGATGACGCTATTAGACTTCTTTTATTTATATTTTTTCTAAGGGATAAAGGAAAAATATGGTTGAATTAATTTTTTCCAGGCTTAGAACCACTTGTAATGACTTATCAAATAAGTTCCAAGCAAAGTATTTCCAACTTTCCAAAACTGATAAACTTAGGAATAATATTACTTCATTTGCCTAAATTAATGGAAAGTTAATTTATAGAAGATGGGAAAGATTCAAGGAGATTCTTAGAAAGTTACCTCATCATGCTTTGGTTGATTAGTTGGTGATTTAGACTTTTCATAATGAGCTTGTAGGATCTTTTAGGTTAATAATTAAAGCGATAGATAGGGGATCTTTAATGTTAAAGTCTTTTAATGAGGTTTATGTTCTAATAGAGGAGATGGAAATAAATAACTTTTGGTACCCTTCTGATAAGGTGAATCATAAGAGATTATCTTGTGTCTTTGAGTTAAATGCTTTATAAATTTTGACTGCTTAAGTTGTTGCCATGTCTAAGAAGTTTGACAATTTTGGAGTTCTTCTAGTTTCAAGATCACTTATGCAATTAAAAGAAAATAGTTTGAATTATTTTGGTGAGTCTAATGCTTAAAAAGTTAAGAATGTTATTATAAGTGGAAGACCTAAAAAACATATTAAAATACATTCAATTTAGGCATGAGGAATCACCCTAATTTTAGATAGAATAATAATTATATGGGAAAAAATAATGTCACCACGCAGATTTTGATTTATCCTATTTTATTATCAAAAACTGCATTGAGAATAAAGTACAGTCTCATGAGACTGACACAATATTCCACAATGAATTCAAAATTAAAATAAGATTTAGAAAATGATATTTCTATGATCAATCATAATTCAAAGAATAACATATCACCTCAAAAGATGAGATGTAATTTTATAGACTGTGTTTAGAAATATAAATAGGATTTTGAAAATTTATTCATTCTTTTTTTAGACATTACAAGGAGAAGATTATATCATCCTAAAAGATGTATATAACATTCTTCAAGACATCCAAAAGCAAGAATGGATTTTATAAAATTCATAATTTCTAAGTTGAATATAAAAAGTTGAATGTTATATTATCTAAATAGATAATAGTAAGATTCCATAAGCACATTTAAAATTAGAAATGAGTTTTTTTTAAAAGACATCTATATTCCCAAATATTTTTCTTGGGCTCTCAAGTCCCTATAGGGGCAAGCCCTAATAGTTAATTACATACTAGGAGGGGTGCTCCTAAGAAAACTCTCAATTAAAGTAGAGATTTCATACCCTTTGATTACAAAGTAAAGATAATAAAAGAAGTAGAAATTTTTCAAGGAGAAAGCTCAACGTTGAACAGTTTTTAATGAGTCAAAGGTGGAAATGTAAGAGGCGCCAGATTCTGAGAAGCTCAGAGGCAACCTTAGTCTACCCTATGTTAGGCTTTACATTTTAGGAGAGAATTTTTATGTCTGAGTTGGAATTTTATTAAAACGTTAGGATTATATTCACTGAGGGTGAGGACGTATTATTAAAAAATCTACTTATGAATCTAAATTTAAATTGGGTGCCATAAAGTAGTAACTAAACTTATTTAATGAAATGCAAATATGAACTTACCTTTGCCTGGATCGAGGAGCCAGCTAGCTACCTAAATGCATTAATATCATGTGTTTGGTATCCTTATGAAAGATGGGTTGGGAAGTTGTTTAAGTTTTGATGAATTGGGGGCTGACATCTAAGATAAATCCAAATTTCCCCCCTCAACTTATATAGCGTAAATGGTGCATAAGAGTAAAAAATAATTTAAATTTTGTACTCATTCAATTTTTATCTAATGCAATGCATGTTAATTGAATCAAATACATAAACTTATTATGAAGCATTTTTAAAATTAGGTTTAGAAAATATATTTTTCCCTAGAGGTTGCAAAACATCCCCTTGATAAAACTGCATCCTAATAGGCTAGATGGTTTGCCTGAACCCATAGGTGAGGAGGTGCCTAATAAAGAAGAGAAAGTAATAATATACATATATGCTAACTCTCAGTTATCCTGAGCTTACTTCTTAACTTGTTACAATTTTTATGTGAGCCTAAATTTTTATTAAATTTTTAATTATAAAAAAAGTCTATTCATATCATCACAAAACACTAATCATATCCAAGCTAAAATAAAACACGACATGTAAAAAAATCATAAAAATAAGAAATTTCTACTTTACAAGCAATATAAATAATCAAAATAAACTATCTAAAATATAATGTAAAAAGTCCATATGACAACTGCCATTTTATTTAAAACCCAAAATTTGCTGAAAAGTAAAGTGGTCGGGTACCCTAACAACAAACCTAGATTCTAATTCTAAGACCAATGCAAGTGATTTTGAAATGGGATATCTCTTCTTTTTCACACTTCCTCTTCTTCTATTCTTAGGCTTCTTTCCTTCTATAAGCTCCTTGAATTCACGAGGTCTGGATATCCAAATAAAAAGAAACTCATCCTCGAAGAGGTATTTTCTTTTCCCTTTGGATATTAAAGTTATCCAAACTTGGCTTTCCAAATAGAAGAGAACATTCTCTTTAGAAATATTCTCTTCTCTTTGGATTTGAAGTTGGACGTGACATCCCAATTTTAAGTCACTTTCACATTACAACTCTTTTCAAATACATTTACGTTATATTTCACATATAAAAGAAAATTTGGACCACCTATAAAGTTATCCTAAGAAATTATAATAAAATTATCCCAAACAGTTATATAAATTGCATCTACTAAGTGTTCACTTTCAAACTCTACAAATTAACACATAAATCTTTTGCTTTATTATTTTGGAGGGACATGTTGCAACTTAGATTTAAAAACTATATATTTTTTATATCATGTGAGTTTTTGATGATACAAAAATATTATTGTGTTGATTACTTTTTCTCCTAACATATATTGTATATATTTTCTTTGTGTTATTTATGTGTACTAACATTTCAGGGAAATCATACTCTAGACTATCAAAGATTTCAAGATAAATTAGATTAGGATTTTTTGTAATGAAGTCTATACTTTTTCTAGTTTTTTAGTTTAAGAGAGTGTGATTGTAATTGGGTAATCGTGCACACACATATTGGGAGAGTGAGTCAAAACTTAATTTTTTTAAAACTAATCATATTGTATGATTTTAAAATTATATTAGATGATTTTCCACAATAGTTCCTCGAGAATGGAGTTAATCAAGTCATGCCTTGAAAAAGTTTCTTTTTGTACTGTTCGTACTATATAAAGTGGAGTTTGTACAGATGACATCTAAAGTATAAAGTGGGTACGTACCAGTTCATCCCATATAAACAAATTAATTTCTTAAACCATTTGTATTATACAAAGTTGAATTTATACAGATGACATCTAGTGTATGAAATGGGATCATCCATGTTAATACCAAACGATCTGATCAATTTTTGAACTGATTATACGGTATAAATTTAGGTATGTAGAAACGAATCCCATAGTACGAAATGGGATTGTCCATGTTAGTATCAAATGAAGCGTGATTTGTTTAAAATTTTTGTACTATATGAAGTAGGATTCATAGAGATGATGATCTGTGTATGAAATGAATTCTTACATAATCATATAGGACGAACTTGTATAATTTTGAACTATTTATATAGGTTGATTTCAATTCATATAAATGACTGATAGAGTTTGAAATTAGGTTCGTACAGGATCATACATGAATTTTTAAACTATTTGTATATATAAAGTATAATTTTACTATATGATTTGAAGACGTTTAACATGAAATTTTCAATTTTATAGATGGTTTTTTTTTTTTGCTTTCATTTGTAAATGTCTTAAAAAATTTTTCCACTAATCTTCTAGAGTTATTGCTATGAATTCTTTCGAAGAGTGGAAAGAAGAGTGTTTGGGAGAGTTTTATAAGAGTGAAGACTGAGAGATCTTTTTGAGAGAAATTTGTAAGGGGATTCAGAAGGTTACTTAAAGGTAAGAATCTCTTATTTATTTTCCAAGTTTCTCCCTACTTTATTAAAGGCTTTTGAAAGAAGACATTCAAAGAAGATCATAGTACTCTACTGTCACTAGGAGGGTGAAAGAGGATGTTGGTACACTACAGTCACCACAAGGGTGAGAAAGGATTTTGTTTCTCTGCTGTCAACAGGAGGGTGAGAAAGAATGTTGGTATTCTTTCCATCACCAGTAGGGTGAGAAAGGACTTCAGTACTCTATCGCAATGTGTTAGTGGAAGAGAGGCTATTGTAAGAGCTTCTCTGCCTTACTATGGGAGCAAAAAGGGAGATACTTTGATATAGTATAAAATAAGGAGTCTTTAGGGAGAGTTACTTTAAAAAAGAACCAGATCAATTAAATGCAAAATGTTTAAATAGTTTTTCAGTGCCCTTAAATCTGAGAACTATATGCATATTTCAACCTGTAAAACTAGAAAAGAGATTTCGAATAGACTTTGCATAATGTATAAAAGAACTAATAATGTGAAACAGTCGATATTAAATATTTTATTTTATGACTACAAACTTTTTTGCATGAAATCAAATGAATCAATCGCTAACATGTGTACTCGTTTTACATATATAGTCACTTCATTGCATGCTTTAGGTAGGGAACTAACAAATTCTAAAAAAGTTAATAAAATTCTACATTGTTTACCTACCACTTATTATATAAAGATAACTATCATAACTAAATCAAAAGACCTAACTATTTATTATATTTATAATCTACTTGGATCACTAATTGCTTATAAGAAAGGGGTGACTCAAAGACATATTGATGCAGGAGATAAGATAAAGGAGAAAAATATTGCATTAAAAGTGGATGACTCAAAAAGTGATTAGTTATAGCTTGAGGATGAAAAAGATATTTCTCTCATGATGAGGAAATAAAAAGTTTTGTGAGAAGAAACCAACAGAGATATTATTAGTGGAACAAGGGTATGTTCCACAAAAATGTAAAAGCTTCTAATGGTGTAATTTATTATAAATGGAGAAAGCTTGGACATATTAAATTTAATTGCCTAAATCTCAAATTAATCCTAACAAGGAGAAAGCTGAGGAGAAAACCATTATTATGAAGGGCAAGAAAAGACTACAAAGAGCAATCTGGGTAGAATAAACATTAGATAACTCAGAAATAAAAGTAGAAGATGAAGTCACAAACTTGTATTTAATGGATGAAAAACTTGATCTGTTAGATCAAGAGAAGGTATGTGATTTATCCTACGATGAGTTATTTGATGTTTCTGAGAAAGTCCATACTACATATTGGAAACCTTAAAAATTGCATGCCTAACTGAACATAGAGTATTTAAATTTACAAAAAGAGCATGAAATTCTTAGGAACGATCACACTCTATTGGCAGCAATCACATGAAATCATTTGATGAATTTGACGATTTGAACAAGAAACATGAATTATTTAAAACATCTTATATTGATCTTGAAAATGAATGTAAGGTGTATATAGATAAAACAAATTAAAGAGAATATGAGTTAATTGCTGATAATATTGTTCTAGAAAGTGTGAACTCATATCTTAAAGAGATACTGATAGCTTTTGAGGAATGTAGGACACCACCAACACTTGAACAATTTTCTAATCTAGATTAGAAGCATAAATTTCAAAACCTAGGAAAAGGTAGTATAACTCACATAAATTGGTAAATCAATTTCTTGGAGGTAAATATTTTTCATATGGAATGATTGGCAATATCTCTCACACTTATATGATTCATAGTAGAACACATTTAGTATAGAGACCCAAGATGCAAAAATTATAGCATATCAAGTATGCATCTAGATTATCATTGTTAAGAGGTGAAACCAAATTCATTTGTTCCCAATTATAATATTTGATAATTTTGTTGAGACGCTCTCATATAAGTTATCGTGAGTGCATTTGGTACCTAGGCAGTGGATGTTCGAAGCATATGATTGGAGATGCAACACAATTCATATCGCTAGAAGCTAGGAATGGAGGCAAAGTGATATTGGGAGGCAATACCATAAGGAAAGTGGTAGGTACAGGTATGATTGGTAACAAAAACAATTTCTTTATTTAGAATGTGTTATTGGTTGAAGGATTAAAGCATAACTTGTCGAGTATTAGTTAGTTTTATGATAATTAAGGGTTATAGTTTAAAATTTTTTTCTATAAGTTGCATAACAAGCTAAAATGGAATTAATCTATTACATGGAGAAAGGGTAAATAATGTATATATGCTTGATTTAAATTTTGTTAATTCTTATAATGATTTTTATCTCAAAATAATCACTGATGAATCATAATTATGGTATAGAAAACTTTGTCACATAAGCATGAAAAAGCTTAGGAAGATTACCCAAAAAGAATTGGTTACACAGATACCTAAACTAGACTTTACTAAGGATCGCCTGTGTAATGCATGTCAATTAGCAAAATAGGTGAGTCATATTATCAATTCAAAGTGCTCATAGAGGAGAGTTTTAAAATGAAAAAATTCAAGATTTTTGTGAAGGGCAAGGAATTTATGACAATTTTAAGTACTTAGGACCCCTCAGTAGAATAGGATTATTGAAAGAAATAATAAAACATTTATAAAAGTTGTTAGAGCCATATTGGTTGAATATTCACTTCTGAATTAATTTTGTGCTGAAGCAGTTAGTATGACTTATTATGTTTTGAATAAGACGAACATTAGATCCAAGTTGAACAAGACACCCTATGACCCTTTTAAGGGAGAACACCTAATCTTTCACATTTTTATGTATCTGGATGTAAGGCAATCATTTATAATAATGGTAAAAATCCTTTAGAAAAATTTGATCCTAAATCTGATGAATGAATTTTTCTAGGATATTCTAGTGTTGGAAAATCCTATAAAGTTTTAAAAAGGGAACTTTGGTAGTTGAGGAGACTACACATAATTTTTAATGAATCTGGTATTTCAAAAGAGCCAATGTTGGAGGAAGAAAATATTGAAGATATCTCCCAAGAAATTGAAATGATAAATTTGGAAGAGAATATTGGATAAAAAATAAAAAATAAAAACTTTCCCTAGAGAATGAAAATTTTCTAAGAGTCGCCCTAATGAATTGATTTTAGCTGAACCAAGAGAGGGCGTTAGAACTAGGCATGGTCTTAGCAAAAAGTTTAACCACTCATCCTTTATTTTAATGATTGAGCCCACTAATATAAATCAAGCACTTTCTGAGGAATTTTGGGATTTTGCCATGTAAGAAGAATTGAATACATTTATTAGAAATAATGTTTGAGAATTTGTTGAAAGGCCTAATGATTAAAGTGTTAATAAAACTAAGTGGGTATTAAAAAATAAAATAAATGATTCATGTGTAAAGGTTATAAATAAGGCAAGATTGATGGGTAAGGAGTATAATATGAAATTACTAGATGCGCCAAGAGGGGGGTGAATTACAAAAAAACTTATTGCAATAAAAAATCCTAAATAGGAGTTCTAATATTTTTTATGTTTTTAAATTTTTAATAAAAAACTTTAACTAATGTGAAAGAGAGTACCTTAACACAAATAGCAATAACGAATCTCACAATGAATTTTACCAAGCAATTATAATGAAAATAAAATGCAAGCAAAAATAAAAGTTGTAAAGGAAAAAATCACCCCAGAGATTTTATAGTGGTTCGGTCACTTAACGTACGTCCACTCCCCAGAGTCCTCCACTATGGGAATTTCACTACTAAACAATAGTTATCCTTTTGCCCTCTCGGCAAGGTAGAGAAGCCCTTACAATACTCACTTTCACCAACCTGACATGGTGGAGTGCAAAGCGCTTTGTCAACATCCTGGCGAAGGCAGCATACCTTCTCGTTTTTCTCCCTATTGGAGAAGGCAGAGTACCTTCTCATTTTCTCTCTTTTGAAGAAGTCAGAGTACCTTAGAGGACATGGATGTAGAAGAGTCTCTCCCTCAAAGTGCCTCCCACATGATCTTCTTAGGACATAGGAGGAATAAAGTGCGGCAAGAACGGAGCAACTGTGTGATCTCCCTTACACTACTTCTCCCTCACCAAGCTCACATTCTCCTTTCTCTCTCAAACCCTAAAGACATTTCAGCGAGATCAGATCATACAATATGATATAAACTCATACAGTACGATCAACAGAGAAAAGAATATCTACATTTTCTTTTAAAAAACCCTCTCCCCCGTATATGTGCATGGTTGCTCAGTCTTATATGCAATTTGTGGCCAGACTCAAAAAAACAAATAATAATAAATGAAAAATTATAATGTTATAAACTCACACTCCTACTCTATCCAGTCTTGAGTCTTCTTATTATCCTGAGTAACTTGTGATCTTCCTGAAATGTTAGTACTCACAGACAATAGTAGAAATCAAAGGTATTTAATGAATAGTAATTCAAACGACATTATTTGTCATCATCAAAATCTCAAACTATGGGTCATGGATTGCAACAATCTCCCCCTTTTTTATGATGTCAAATAATGTTTATTATAGGCAAATTTGAATGATATTTTTTTATTACTAGAATCATCACGAAATAGATAGAAAAGGAAAAATAAAGGAAAAATGAATTTGATTGAAATATAAGTAAACATAAGCAACATACATGAACATAAGCCTAATCAAGCAAGACAAAAAACTACAGCAGACTTCTCCCCCTTTTGACTTCACCAAAAAGAGGAGGCACAAACAACACTAAGAAAAACATAATATAAATAGATACACTTCAGAAAGGAGGATCCTGATCACATAGAGGTGGAGGTGGGTGTGGTTAGAAATATTGAAGGATTGTGTCGAAGCAGTGATCAATCGAAGTGAACTATTCCCCAAACCACCACATATCTTCCTCATATTGCAAATGTTGTTCTTGTATGTATGTGTCAAGACAACTCTTAAGTTGGTTGAAGCATTCGACCAAATCATCCAGAGGGTAGTATGGTGTAGGTGCTCATGGAGGTGCAAGTCTTCTTAGTCAAATAGGAGCTTATGCTGGGGAATCTTCTCCTCCTTTATCAGAGTCATATTCTTCAGGCTCTTGCCCTCGATGAAAGACAATATAGAAAGAGGCATCCATATAGAATATTGGTAAATTATCGGGTTCACCATGATAGGTTAATTGGCATTTATTTTTAATGATGTATCTTATAAGGTGGCTAAGGGCTAGATTCTGTTTCCTGTAGGTAGTAGGTGAAAGTTCGTTAGGGATGTTAAGCCCTATAGAGCTGGCCCAAGCTAACCAAGAGGGGGGTGAATTGGTAAAAAACTCTTTTCACAAAGAAGTAAAAAAATCACATAAACCAAAATCACACCATAAAAATAAGTGTGAAAATTAAAGTGCTGAAGCAAGAAATAAGAACACAAAAATTTTTGGTGGTTCGGTCAACTCGACCTACGTCCACCCCCTGGAGGCGCCCTCAGATTATTGCAATACACTCGTGACTCTCCTTTAGCCGCCACAGCTAGGCGGAGAAGCCTTTACAAAGAACCTCTTTTTGCCACCCTGACAAGGCAGAGAACCTATCTCCTTTTGCTTCCTCCTGAAGCTGGTAGAGAACCACAATCAGATGCTTAATCCTTACCTCTACCGACCCTTCTATGGACAAGAAACTCTAGACGAAGAAGAAGTAGAGCGATCCTTAAAGCAACCCTTGTGAATCCCCTCATAAGTTCCCCCTTACAAGATCCTCTCTCTCTCTCTATCTCTCTCTCTCTCTCTCTCTCTCTCTCTCTCTCTCTCTCTCTCTCTTTCTCTCTCTCTTTCTCTCCTCAAGGTCTTCTCAGGTCAAGGCAGTAGCAAAAGATTGTTCAAAAATGTAGAATAAGAGCTCTTAAATAGAAGAGCTTCAAAGGAGCTCATTAATTGCAAGTTGCCGACTATATCATCCAGGATGATATGGAAATCATCCTGGCCGATCAGTACAAATTATATGAGATCGGCCAGAGCATCGCCCTGAATGCAAACTGGATGATTGAAAATTGGCTTGATCATCTCGGACAATCTCACGTTCGACCAGGCCGATCAGTTCAAATCAGAGAAAAATCGTCCAGAGCATCGCCCTGAATTCAAGCTGTCTGATCCCGATCGTCCAGCACATCGCCCTGAATTTGTGCGGGCCGATATTTATCTTCTAGAAGTAACTAAGATTTTTGAATCGATCGTCCTAGCCGATCCTGCTATCATCCAGGATAATATGATCATATCAATCATCATTAATTACTTCCTTGATTTGTCTGATTAATTAAGGCATAATTGTGAATATCATCCAGGCCGATCCAAGATCGTCTTGGCCGATAACCAAAAATTACAGAATACCTTAATTGTTATGGCGGCAATTTCTTTCTATTTTGAGCTTATCGTCCTGGCTGATACACGTATCGTCCAGGCTGATTGGCTAATGACGACTGCCTTAATTAAGAATCCCTGATTAGATTTTCTATTTTAAGCTCGATCGTCCAGGAAGAAGTAAAATATCGTCTTGGCCTATTTGAGTAAAAACAGAAATTCTAAGTTTATCATGTGTATGTGTGTAGGGTTACTTAGCATTAGTCACACCAAAGATTACAATTGACTCAAGAGGGGAAAGATAAAATTACAGTCTGACTCAACTCTAATCTACCCCATCTTGAGCTGGCTCTGTTTTTTTGTCTGATCTTTGATTCCTGAAAAGTAAGTAGTAAACGATAGTCCAAGTCAAGTAAGAGTGTTTTCCAATCATCAAAATATAGTTCATGGACCTGAATTTGCAACAATCTCCCCCTTTTTGATGATGGCAAAATACTACTAAAAATTTTAAAAAATAGCAATGTGGTGCAAGACACATCCTAAAACTACTCCCCCTTTTGACATCTCAAAAAGGAGGGAACCAAGAACCAAAAAAAAAATTTAATTTAATTTTTTTTATCAAGGCATGAAGATGATGTAGTATTTATTGCGGATCTATAATTTATGATTTTGATGATAGCAAACATTCCTTGTTTCTCTACGATTGCCTTATGTACTAACGTTTCAGGTTCACACGATCGGACTACATTTTGGAATCAGCTTAAGATTGGGTAAACTAGGTCTGAGTCAATTTGTACCTTTTTTCTTTTCTTGAGTCTATTGTATTTGTTGTGGCTCCTGATGCTTTGTAACATATAAGAGTTTTTGACTGTTCCCTAGAGTTTACTATTTTTGGAAACATCATCCTGGATGATATTTATATCGACCGGGATGATCTGTTCAAAAGTAGAAACCCTAATAAGGGCATCCTCTTTAAAGCAACCGTCTTTATGCAAAACATATGGTCCTGGATGATTTTGTATCGGCTGGGATGATAGGCTCAATTCAGAAAGAATCTGCCGCCATATCTACTTAGGAAAATTTTATTTTTGGATATCAGCCTGGTGGATCGGCCTGGACTATAAAATATCAGCCAGGACGATCTAGGCCAATTTTTCTAAAATTTCTCAGGCAATTTTGGAAAGAAATTAATGGGGATTTCGTTCGGGCCGATTGCAAGATCGTCCGGGACAATTAGACATCGTCCAGCTTCATTTCAGGGTGATATTCAGGACAATTTTTCTCATATTTGAACTAATCGGCCAGGACGATATGCCTATCGTCCTGGATGATAATGTCGGCAACTTGCATTAATGAGCTCATTTTTAGCTCTTCTATTTAAGCTATGACACGACACTTTGTAAGTGTCTTTGGCAGCCATGTAGCTTCGTTCTTATGGGGAAACTTGAAGAGAAAGCTTGAAAGGAAGTGAGGAAAGGGTGGAGTTTGAGAGAGGGAGAAGATCCTATGAGGGGGAACTCAAGGTAGTGTTGTGGGGGATCCACACGGTTGCTCCAACAAGCTCGCACTTGAATACCGTTGGATTCAAGGCTTGTCTTGAGGGAAGTTCACCAAAAAAGAAGATCTCTTTGGTGTCAAAGGACCCAGCGTCTCCGCCGCACCGGGGAAGGTAGAAGTGATTCTGTAAGGGCTTCTCCGCCTAGTTGTGGGGGCTAAAGGAGAGACACTTGTGTTTAGTGCAATACTTGGAGAGCTTCTCCAAGGAGTGGACGTAGGTCAAGGTTTGACCGAACCATTATAAATCTGGTATTTTCTTTTCTTATTATTGCTTCCGTATTATTTTCTTCCGCACTTTAATTTCTGTGGTGATTTTGGTTTGAGTTTTATCTTTGGTTTTAAAGTTATCCAATTCACCTCTCTCTTTATTAGCCTTGGGCCAATTCTATAGGACTTAACATCCCTAACGCACTTTCAGGTGGTATCAGAGCAAGTTTTCATAAAATAAGTTTTTAAAAGCTTTTGAATTTTGATCCTTGTCCAATCGTACTATTGCGGAAGGATATTCAATCACCAGAACTCCTTTATTTGAAAATATGTCATTCGATCTTTGGAAAACTCGCATGTCTATTTTCTTGCAATCAATTGATTTTTGCATGTGGCATATGATTTTAACTGGTTATTCATCACCGTCACGTATTGTTAATGGAGTTAACCCTGATATTCCTTTCAATCATTGGAATAAGGAAGAACAACTGAATACTCAACTGAATGCAAAATCTTTAAATTACTTTTTATGTGCTTTAAATTTCGAAGATTTTATGTTAGTATCCACATGCACTACTGGTAAGGAAATTTGGGATAAACTACACACCATATACAAAGGCACTAGTGAAATCAAGCAATCCAAGTTGAATATGTTAATGCATGATTTTGAACTATTTTCCATGAAACCTTATGAGACGATCTTAGACATGTATACTAGGTTTATTCAAATTGTAACATCATTGCATGCTTTAGGAAAAGACTTTTCAAATTTTGAAAAAGTTAACAAAATTCTTCGTTGTTTACTTAAAAAATTTGATGCCAAAGTTGTTGTTATTTGTGAATCAAAAGATTTGAATGATTATTCTATTGATAATTTGATTGGCTCACTCATTGCTTACGAGCAAGGTTTGGGTCAAAGACTTTTGGATGCAGGTGAAACGATTATTCTAAAAACTAAAGATACGGCAAAAGATTGTTTAGTTGGTGACGAATGCAATGACTTGTCAAGCAAATCACAAAGCTCACCAAAGCATAAGCAAAAGTGAAAAAAAGGTAAAAGTGGTAAGGATGTCCATATTTGTTTTAACGTTATTTGCTTTCGATGTAGGAAGCCTGGACATATGAAAAATCAGTACCCTAAATTAAGAATTATTCCTATGAAAGAAAAGGGCAAGGCGAAGCAAAATTTAAACTGCGGAAATAATGAAAGGCAAAAAATCTCATGGGTAGATATGGTTTCTGAAGCATCGGACCAGGAGAGAGATAATGGTTAAAAGCCTTTCATGTTTTTGTGTTGTGTTTTTGTTTTTATGTTTTTTTATTCTTATTTTGTGTTTTTTTTTATTTATTCTTTGAAATTTTTGTTTTCATGAAAGTTTTTCTCTGATCAACACACACATTCACTTTTCTAAAAATGAAAAATCTACTTCCTATTTTTTATTAAAATCTTTGATAAGTTGTGTTTGACTTCTCTAAAACAGTTAGAGGAAGGGAACTTATGATTTTGTTTCTCTTTTTCTCTTCTTAAAAATGTAATTTGTCTTTTGATTCAAAATCTTCATCATATTTTAAATTGGATTTTGAAACTGATTTTTTTATCTCCCTATATTTTTTTATTGCATAGGAATCTTTTTGCAAGATTGTTGAATCCACCATAAAATTTTCTTAATCAAGTTGTTCGTGTTGTCAATAATTTGGGTTTACTTTGGTTTTGAAAATATAAGAAAGAAAGCATATTTTTTCAAAATAATTAAAAAGAAGTGGCCAATGATGCCAAACCAAAAGATGCGCAATGACGCCAAATTAAAAAAAAAATACACAAAGTGTATTAAAATCAAAAGATGCTCAAAGAGCCATTCAAGTGATAAGGGCATAAAATGAGCCCACAAAAAAAATATGCTTATTTTTTCTTATACTACTAAAAACTTAAGAAAATCCTTGATATGTTCGAAACTTATGCTTGAAAATCTTGGTTCCTTATTCAGCAATTCGTGCATTGATCTTCTATTAGATAAGTTTTATGAAAGGAGTTTTGAAAAATTAATGTTTCTTTTTCACATTTATCCTTATTTGGATATTGGATTAAAAACTTTTTGAGCCTTTAAAAGAACTTGAGTTGGGATTATCAAACTCTGAATTTCTAACCTTTTCTGGGCTATGCATTGTCAATTCAATTCTACTAAGTTTTTGATTAAAACCAAGTGGTAACTTTCTCATTTTAAGAATATTTGTTTTTCACTAGATCAGGGAATGTTTTTGTCTTTTGGTCGTTTTGTTTTTGTCTGAGCGTCCTCTCTTTTTGATAATGTCGAAGGGGGAGAATGTGTTGTTAAATTTTTGTACTGTTATCGTGTTTGTATCTTATTTTCAAAAAATTAAAAATAACAAAAATATTTTTATCTCCCCTATTTTTTTATAAGGGTTTATTTTAGTGAGGGGGAGATTAGGAGAAATTGCTTTTTTGAAAATTCAAATTGAAATTGTTTGCCATCATCAAAAAGTGGAAGATTGTTGCGGATCTATGGTTTATGATTTTGATGAAAGCAAACATTCCTTATTTCTCTACGATTGCCTTATGTGCTAAAATTTTAGGTCCACACGATCAGACTACAATCTGAAACAAGCTCAAGATTGGGTAGACTAGGTCTGTGTCAGTTTGTAATCTTTTTTCCTTTCTTGAGTCTGTTTTATTTGGTGTGGCATCTGATGATTTGTAACTTGGAAGATTTTTTGTTGTGCCCTAAAAGATTTCTTTTTTTGGTAACATCATCCGGGACGATCTGACAAAAGTAAAAACCTTAATTAGGGCATCCTCATTGCCTTATTTCTCTACAATTGCCTTACGTACTAACGTTTCAGGTTCACACGATCGGACTACATTTTGGAATCAGCTCAAGATTGGGTAAACTAGGTCTGAGTCAGTTTGTACCATTTTTCCTTTCTTGAGTCTATTGTATTTGTTGTGGCTCCTGATGCTTTGTAACGTATAAGAGTTTCTGACTGTTCCCTAGAGTTTACTGTTTTGGATAACATCATCCTGGATGATATTTATATCGGCCGGGATGATTAGTTCAAAAGAAAAAATCCTAATTAGGACATCCTCATTAAACCAGCTGTCTTTATGGAAAATATATCATCCTGGATAATTTTGTATCAGCTAGGATGATAGGCTCAATTCAGAAAGAATCTGTCGCCATATCTACTTAGGAAAATCTTATTTTTGGATATCGACCTAGTGGATCGGCCTGGACTATAAAATATCGGAAGGACGATCCAGGCCAATTTTTCCAAAATTTCTCAGGCAATTTTGGAAAGCAATTAATGGGGATTTCATCTGGGTCGATCGTAAGATCGTCCGGGATGATTAGACATCATCTAGCTTCATTTCAAGGCGATATTCAAGACAATTTTTCTCATATTTGAACTAATCGGCCAGGACGATATGCCTATCGTCCTGGACAATATGCCTATCGTCCTGGACGATATGCCTATCGTCCTGGACGATAATGTCGGCAACTTATATTAATGAGCTCGATTTTAGCTCTTCTATTTAAGCTATGACGTGACACTTTGTAAGTGTCTTTGGCAGCCATTATAGCTTCGTTCTTATGGGGGAAACTTGAAGAGAAAGCTTGAAAGGGAGTGAGGAAAGGGTGGAGTTTGAGAGAGGGAGAAGATCCTCTGAGGGGGAACTCAAGGGAGTGTGGTGGGGGATCCACACGGTTTCTCCAGCAAGCTCGCACCTGAATACCGTCGGATTCAAGGCTTGTCTTGAGGGAAGTTCACCAAAGAAGAAGATCTCTTTGGTTTCAAAGGACCCGACGACTCTGCCGCACCGGGGAAGGTGGAAGTGATTTTGTAAGGGCTTCTCTGCCTAGCTGTGAGGGCTAAAGGAGAGACACTTGTGGTTAGTGCAATACTTGGAGGGCACCTCCAAGGAGTGGACGTAGGTCAAGGTTTGAACGAACCACTATAAATCCGATGTGTTCTTTTCATATTATTTCTTTCGTATTATTTTCTTCCGCACTTTGATTTCTGTGGTGATTTTGGTTTGAGTTTTATCTTTGGTTTTAAAGTTATCCAATTCACCTCTCTCTTTATTAGGCTTGGGCCAGTTCTATAGGGCTTAACATCCCTAACGAACTTTCAGTATTCCATGTGATTGATTTTAAAAACTTGTGAGTTAATGAGTTAACAACATCAATAATCCAAAGAACGGTCGATTATCCGATCATGATTACCCTTAGCTCAGACTTTCTCTTAGGGTAGAATCATCTTTTAAAATCAATTACCTAATTCAAAAAATCAATTGGATATGAGGAACAAAAATCAATTCATTACTTGGTTTAAGGAAAAATATCTTATAGAATAATGAATCAAAAGTAAATTTGTCACAATCTCAAAACAATCGAAATCAAGCCTTTGATACATGAAAACTTCTAAGTTTTTAAAAGATTTGAAAAGAGAGAGGAGCTCGCTTTTTAGTGGGCTCATTTTATGTCTCTTGTCAATTGATTGGTGCTTGTGCACATCTTTTACTTTTTGATATATAATTTTTTAATTTGGCGTTATTGCGCATCTTTTGTTGGCATCATTGGCCAATTTTTTTTTTTTTTCAAGCTCTATTCTCTTTTACAATTCTTAAAAAGTGCTTAGTTGTGAGTATATCTTCTAGATATTAGAGAATAGGGGCTCTCTCTCTAACATAAGGAATAATTATCACAAACATAATCTATAATTAAAGATAAGAGTAATAAGGGATCTTGATGTGACAAAAACCTTTAAACATTATAAATACAAGATAGATTTGCTTAAGCAAGCTTAGGAAAAGATCTTAAGTTCATACACAATCTTTAATTTGAAATAGATTTTTGATTAGAAAAGAAAACTATGCCACTAAAATAGGTTAGAGATAGAGACACAATTACAAAATATTTTTACCATCTAAGAGATTAAGAGATGTAAAAACATTGACTACAAATTTTCAAAAGCAAGGACAAGACATATGATATTACTTCAGCGATGATTTTGAAAACTAAACTTTAAAAAACACACAAAAGAAAGTAAAACACACAAAAAAACTAAAAGCAAAAGGAAAAATAAAGAGCAAAAGAAATAAAAGAACAAAAGTAAAAGAAAGCAAATTAAAGATCAAGTTTTATGCATTTATGCCAATCAAACCCAATATGGTCCTTAAAGAACTAAAAGTGTCGAAGGCCAGTGGTTTAGTAAAGATGTCAGCCAGTTGATTTTCAGTTGTCACATGGTGTAACTCAATGTCTCCCTTAGTCACATGATCTCTAATGAAGTGATGCCTAATGTCAATGTGCTTAGTCCTTGAATGTTAGATAGGATTCTTAGAGATGCATATGGCACTAGTGTTGTCACAAAAGATTGAGATGGTGCCTACAGGTAATCCTAAATCCAATACTTGTTATTTTAACCAAAGGACTTGGGTCATACAACTTCCAAGAGCAATGTACTCAGCTTCAGCAGTGGAGAGTGCAACAGAGTTTTGCTTCCTACTACACCATGAGACCAGAGACTGTCCTATGAATTGATAAGTTCCTGAAGTGCTTTTTCTATCCACCTTGCATCCTGCAAAATCAGAGTAAGAAAATCCAATATTCTCAAAAGAAGTATTATGCCTAGGGTACCAAATCCCTAAGACTTGGGTCCCCAAAAAGTATCTAAAAATTCTCTTAACTGCAGTCAGGTGGGACTCCTTAGGATCAGCTTGAAATCTAGCACAAAGGAAAATACTAAACATAATATCAAGTCGACTCGCAGTCAAGTAAAGTAAAGATTCAATCATACCTTTATACTTCTTCTGATCAATAGACTTACCACTTGGGTACTTATCCAATGGAGAACTAAAAGTCATGGGAGTGTTAATTGGCTTAGATTTGTCCATCTCATACTTCTTCAAAATGTCTTTTATGTATTTTGTTTGATTTAAAAGGGTTCCATCCTCCAATTATTTTATGCTAAACCCCAAAAAGTAGGACAACTCTCCCATCAAACTCACTCAAACTCTCTACTCATTATTTTAGAAAACTCATCACACAATTTCTTATTAGAAAATTTAAAGAGTATATCATCCACATAAATCTGAATAATGAATAAATCATCTCCAACTCTCCTAAGAAATAGGGTGGTAAGAGAGATTTTAGGCATTGTAGTTAGCCATGACGTAAGGCCGGCCTATCGATGACCGAGCCAGTTTGAAACTACTCCTGACCTCACACAACGAGCGAAGTCGAAATGTTTATGAGAAAGAGGCGAGTCTCAACGCTCCCCATGACAAACTCCCTTTCTAGTAGAAATGTGCTAAACCTCTCATATCATGCTCTTGGTGCCTGTTTTAAACCATACAAAGCCTTTTTTAGTTTAAAAACATGATTTGAAAATTGTAAACTCTCAAAACCTTGGGGTTGTTCTACAAACACATCCTCTTTATTTCCCCATTCAAAAAGACACTCTTGACATCCATTTGATAAAGCTTAAATCCTTTATAACAGGAAAAGGCTAATAGCACTCTAATGGCTTCCAATCTAGCTACAGGGGCAAAGGTCTCCTCAAAGTCTATCCCTTCTATTTGGTTATACCCCTTAGCTACCAATCTTGCTTTGTTCCTAACCATCACTCTTGAATCATTCACTTTGTTCTTAAAGACCCACTTTTTCCCAACTACACTTTGTCCCTTAGGTCTTTCTACAAGCTCCCAAACATCATTCCTAACAAATTGATTCAATTCTTCTTGCATTGCTAAAATCCAAAACTCAACAATAAGGGCTTGGTTTATGTTGGTGGGTTCAGTCATTGAGATAAAGGCAGAGTGGTTCACCTTCTTCCTAAGTCCATGTCTAGTCTTAACTCCATTAGAATGGTCTCCTAAGATCAAATCCTTGGGGTGACTTGTAGAGTATCTCCAATCTCTAGGAAAAGTGTGAGAAGGTCCAACCCTTTCATTCAAAATAATGTTTTCTATTCCTTGGGTGACTTCTCATACTCCTTCATTATTTTGGTGTTCTACCCCCTTCCCCAAATTTTCTACTCCACTAGTAATCTCTCCAATATCATCATCATCCTCAACTCCATGTTTCTTAGGATCAGA